>NW_022589710.1:36952936-37078238 GCF_004348235.1 Phoca vitulina | reverse complement strand
TATATATATATATATATATATATATATATATATATATATATATACAAAATCTTGTATATAAGTTTATATTAAAAACAAACAAACAAACAATCATGTCGCTGGCCTCGTTCCAGGCTGGGGCCTCGGGGGGAAAGACCCCCACCCTGCTCTCACTTTGCCCAACACCTCCTCTGCTTCCTCCTTCAGGCAGCAACCAAGGACTCCCAGGGGATCTCCTTGGCTGAAACACGGCAAAAATCACCAGATGTGATTATCTCTAGGGCCGGTGTGCAGGGAGATGTCTGACAATAGTCTGGGGAGTAGGGGCTGCTGATTTGCGGTGTTTGCTGATTTCTGTGGTGTAAATACTAGCACCGTGGCTACCCTCAAGTCACCAATGTTACATCACTGAACGCAGAGTCGGGCATGCAGCAGCATACCCTATGCTGAAGTAATTACGAAGCAATGAGTTGTGAGTATTTAGTACCTTCGCTTTTAATATAATTTATTTCATTGTAAGTTTATCTGATGCAGTTTTTGATAACGGCTTCGTTAGCGATTGACTTACAGAATGCCAGAAAATTTAACAATCAGTTCTTACCAGTTAGAATGAGCCAGCTCCAGGATACCCCTACTTAGGATCTTTTTAGCACAAACATTCTAAATCTTTATACTAAAGCATAAGCCGTTTGAAGCTGGGAAGGGCTAAGTGGAATAATCCTAGGGATTTTGGAAGTGTGCTCAGGAGGGGGCAGAAAAACATGTTTTCAGGGTAATACCCAGCACAGAGCACAGAACTAAAAAATAGATGGCCAGCCAGTGAATGATGCAAAGACCCAATGGGGCAATGACCCAACCCACACGCAGTAGGCTTTGTACTTTGAGTTATTTTTTCAACGAGTAGTGGGGTGGGTTTATATTCATCTACCCATGTTACGTCATCCAGCCTTCCATGGGACAGGTGGCACCAGCTGTGGCCAAGAGGTATCAGCAATGCACTAAGTTAATGAGGTCTTAGAGAACCTACAACAGGGACATCATCTGATACACAAGCTGGTCACCGCTGACCATCCAGGCATGTCCAGAGGCCTGCATGGATTCTGCCTAGACTTCCAGGCAGCCATGGTCACCCTTGGATGGTTACGATCTTATTTTAAGTATCTTGCTGCTCCACCTGGTTACTATCTCCCTGCAGATTAGTGTTTAATTCAGACTTTTGTCCTTCAGTTCTTCCCAGAGTCTTTGAACATAGCACAGGTTAAGGAATTAAGAGCCAGAATTCTGATGGAACCAAAATTCTAGTTTTGTCACTTACTACTTGTGTGACTTAGGACAAACTGCTTAACTTCTCTATATTTTGATTTCATCCTAGATAAAATGTAGATGATAATAGTACCTACGTCAAAGCATTATTGGGGGGATGCCTGGGTGGCTCAGTCGGTTAAACGTCTGCCTTCGGTTCAGGTCATGATCCCAGGGTCCTGGGATCCAGCCCTGCATTAGGCTCCTTGCTCAGCGGGGAGCCTGCTTCTCCCTCTGCTTGTGCTCTCTCTCTTTGACAAACAAATAAATAAAATTTAAAAAAAAAAAAAGCATTTTTGGGAAGATCAAATGAGTTTCATATATATAAGGTACTTAGAACAATATTTGGCATATAGAATATGCTATTTAAATGTTAGTTATTTTATTATTACATATAATAATGTACATATATATAATTATTATATATAATAATATATGCACTAAATGAATGAATGCAGGTGAACAAATGCATGAGAAAGAAGGGCCTGAATGGATGCGCAATGAGATTCTTCTGGAAAACAAATGCCAAGTATACACTGATAATAATTATAATAAATAACAGCAGTGACCTTAGCTAGCATTTATTGTGTGTTTAAAATACGTTTTATTGGGGCGCCTGGGTGGCTCAGTTGTTAAGCGTCTGCCTTCGGCTCAGGTCATGATCCCAGGGTCCTGGGATCGAGCCCCGCATCGGGCTCCCAGCTCAGCGGGAAGCCTGCTTCTCCCTCTCCTACTCCCCCTGCTTGTGTTTCCTCTCTCGCTGTGTCTCTCTCTGTCAAATAAATAAATAAATAAATAATACGTTTTATAAGCATTATTTCATTAATTCCTCATAAAAATTCTAATAGGAAGGAACTACCTTAACTGTATTACTCAGATAAGAAAACCCAGACTTGGGCGCCTGGGTGGCTCAGTTGGTTAAGCGACTGCCTTCGGCTCAGGTCATGATCCTGGAGTCCCTGGATCGAGTCCCGCATCGGGCTTCCTGCTCGGCAGGGAGTCTGCTTCGTCCTCTGACCCTATCCCCTCTCAGGTGTTCTCTCTCTCTCATTCTCTCTCTCTCAAATAAATAAATAAAATCTTTAAAAAAAAAAAAGAAAAAAAGAAAACCCAGACTTGTTGAAGGCAGGAAACTTTCCCAAGATCACATGGTTTGTTAATGACTGAAATCCAGGTCTTTTGACTCCAGAGCTTGACCTCTTTTTTTTTTTTTTTTTTAGAGATTTTTATTTATTTGACAGAGAGAGAGACAGCGAGAGAGGGAACACAAGCAGGGGGAGTGGGAGAGGGAGAAGCAGGCTTCCCGCGGAGCAGGGAGCCCGATGTGGGGCTCGATCCCAGGACCCTGGGATCATGACTGAGCTGAAGGCAGATGCTTAACGACTGAGCCACCCAGGCGCCCCCAGAGCTTGACCTCTTAACCACTTAACCCATCAGTCAGCTCCTAACCTCCAGCCCATATGCCCTCCCTCCTCAGTACTGCGCCCCACTCCTGCCTTTCTTCCCACCCCTCCCCTCCATGTCTTCACCTATCTCTTCAGGTCTATCCAAGACTTCTCTCCTTTCTGAAGACTTCCCAGACTGTTCCCCTTAGTATGACGCTCCCAGCACTTCCTTATACTGTGTGCCCCTCGCTCTCTCCTGCCCATGGCTGTTACCTTAGACTCTGTGTCACACAAGTAGCTGTGTGGAGATTTTGCAAGATCTAGGCTAACTTCATGCCCGAGCTAAGACGGGTCCCAAGCCCCAGGACACAGCCAATCCCTGCTGAAAGCTGCCCTATCTATGCATCAGGGTTCCCCAGAAGCTGCACTCTACCTTCTAGCTCTAGTGTCAGGGACTGTAAAATGGGAACAATGGGAAGTTGAGCTGGCTGGATCAAGCCTGGCTCTAACCAAGCACCCTTGACTTCTCTCAGTCATGGGCTCAATGGCACAGAGAGAAGGGTGGAGAGCTGAAGTCAGCTATAAAACAGACAAGCTGAGGGGTACCTGAGTGGCTCAGTCGGTTAAGTGTCTGACTCTTGATCTCAGCTCAGGTCTTGATCTCAGGGTTGTGAGTTCAAGCCCCAGGTTGGGCTCCACGTGGAGCCTACTTAAAAAAAAAAAAGAAACAAACAAGCTTTTTCAAAACTTTTGTCAAAAAAAAGAAAAAGTCAAACAGAAAAGATGATCCAGCCTCTACCCTCAGGTGCCTAGCGCCTGCTCACAGGTGCAAAACCCCTTTAAGAGCATCTACAGACCAAGTCACAAGAGCACACAAATGTAGTACAGAGCACAGAAAAGTGCTGAGGGGACAGGAAGTTCAAAGGAGTGCTCAGAATGCAGTGGAACCGTACAGGGAGAGTTTTCTAGAGATAGTGAGTAGATTTTATAAAAATTAAAAATGATATTTTCTTGGTACAAATGCAATACATGCCCATGACAAACAAATCAAAAAATACAGACAAGCAAAGAAAGGAAATAAAAAAAACCCACCTCCAATCTCGCCCACCCAAAGACAACTTCTATTAACACCCTCAACACCTTGACAACCAGATTTTACAAGAGGCAATGTGCAGAGCTGAAGCACAGGGTGTGTGTGTGTGTGTGTGTGTGTGTGTGTGTGTGTGTGGCTGGGGGAGGAGGGCGGAGACAGTCCTGGCATTTTCGTCTATGCTGGGCAGTAAGTAGTAAGAGATCTAGTTGACAGGATTGGGAAGTAGAGGGGTGAAGGGTGAAGAACAGGACTAACAGAAGATCTCTCAGACCGCGCAGAGATCTAAAGCAGGCAGCACTAGCAGGGGGCCTAGCTGAACAGGGGCCCACTTAAAATAATCATAATAGCAGTAACAGTGAGCACGTGTTGAGTGCTCCCCAGGTGCGTGGTGTTGTGCTAAACACTTCACAGTCCATCATCTTATATAATCCTCACAACCACGCTATGAAGTAGATCTTCTTATCCCCATTTTATGGGGGGTAAGGAGTTTGCCCAAGCTCACCAGCCCATACACCAATGTTTCTTATAGAGTGCTTTATAGGTTACCTGCATCAGAATGCCCTGAGGTGTTTGGGAGACCAATCAAGACACTAGGAGTCAAAAAACTCCACACCTGTTTGCTCCACGGTTTGATTGAAGGTTCAGACTGAAATGCTTCTGGTCAGAAAGTCACAAATGAGCCTGCCCAGAAGATACCTATAAACTAGGAAATGCCCAGGGCTGTCTTCCGAGTAACCCACAGTGCCATTTCCTTCCAGAAATGCTCTGAGGATGACAGTGAGAATGAGTAAGGGCCCAGCCCAAGATCTGGGTCCGGTGGGCTCGACACACCTTTCTTGTCTTTGGGTTAATCATCTAGTGGCCCCCAAGCCTGGAGAGAGCCTTCTGCAGGAGGTAAGGCCGAAATAAGATAGTGCAGGTCAATCATTCAAAACCACCAGCGGGAACAATCAGGATCAAGGGGCAGAACCAGGACTAGGAGATTAGGATGGTAAGAGAGGGCTAGGAACAAAGAGCCCGTACCCTGGTGCTGTCCCCCTTATATCTTCACATGACCTTAGTCAAGTCCCCTGGCCTCCCAACCCCAGGGCTCTTATATGTTAAATTAGGGAGTTGGCTTTAATGGTCTCAAAGGTCCTTTCAGCTATAGGTGGGAAGATACTATCTAAATCCAGCTTGTACTTCTGCTGCCCTTGTTTACCTGAGGGCAAGTCTGGAAGCCCAGGAGTCCCACAGCCCCCTGGAGGGTGGTAGCAGATACCAGCTGACCCGAACCACCAGGGCCATAAGAAAGGTGACCACCAAGGAGGCTGGGGAAGACCAGGAGCGGCTCCAGCCCTGGGCGAGATGCCAACACCTCCCTCCATATTGAACAAGTCGAAGACCTTTCATGTACATCATCTCGTTTGATCCTTCCCACTCCCTCGTAGGTTAGCATTTATGGTAGCCCCTGTGTGACCACAAGGCAGAGACAGAATGCTATGGGAATGAGAATGCATTTTCAAGAACACTCAGGAATGAGGTAGGAAAGAGGCAGCTGGGAAGAGGGACCTGATCACCAGGCTTCCAATTCCAAACTGTGAGGCAGGTTTTGCAAGCTACCAGGAAAAGTTTCCCCGACGGCGTTCAGGATCCACCTTCTTTCTCTTTGTCCCACTCTCATTGGTTGGGCTCGCTGCCACTCAGCACGGAGCCAGCCCTCTATTGGGCTGAGTTCTCCCCTGTCACCTCAGGTATCTGTGTGTGACCAGATAATTGCCATATTAATAAATTTGCTGTATTTTTCCATTGCCTTCACTTTCCAAGCAGGCACTGCTTGTCAGCCTTTTTGTTTTTTCTTGCCTTGGGAATTCTTGCAGGACTGAAAACAGAAGATGCTTGAAGCTAATAGATCTTCTGTCTTCCTGGCTCATTGAGATGATGCAGACACCCTGAGGGAGAAGGGGGATGGAGGGGGGAGGGTTTTGAAGGACAAGGAAAGAGAAAGGAGTATGCTAAGAGACCAGAAAGTTAGAGAACAACTCTGATTGTGAGAACAGAACCCATCGGAGTCTTGGGTAAGGGCCTGATCTCAGAGGACAGGAGGCCTTACGCACTGGGATTCCAGCCTCAACAAAGATCCCTGGACCCCAAAGTCGGACTCAGAAACATTAAAATCACCAAACTGGATGAGACCTAAAGCAAAGGAAAATTCAGTGTGGACTACTGGCCAATGAGTGGGCAGGATGCCTCTACACTTTTGCCCAAGTGGGCACAATTTTTCAGGGGGTTGAGCTCCCAGAATGATAGATTAATTATCTGCCCACTGAACAGGATTGGGGGCTCAGAGCCAGATTTACTTTAATTAAAGAGAAAAAGCAGGGGAATACAATATTCCTTGCTCACCTGGTTTGTAAAGTAAGAGTCACACCTGACATGTCTAGAAGCATGAATGACCCCATTGTCCTGGCACCACCAGCCTGTGACGATACCAGTTACATTTCCTTAATACCCAAATCTTATTAGCTCTAAGCTCTCCTCAGCTAATGCAAGAATTCCAGTCCAATGTTCAGTTGGTTAGGATGCTTTAGCCACAAGTAATAGAAAACCTAGATTCAATCACACAAGGAAATCTATCATATCACTAATGGGAATTCCAGAAGTTGTGGGCTCCAGGTGTAGTACAATGAGCAGCTTGAGGTACTGAGGACACAGGTTATCTTCATCTCTCTGCTTTTCTGTCCTCAAGATGTTGCCTTTGTCCTCCTGCAGTTCCCTTTGTGGTAATATGTTTTCACCAGACACAGTAACATCTAGCGGAAGAAATGGACAGTCTTCCTGTATCTGCTTCTTAGAAGCACAGAAACTTTCCAAAAGTCCCCTATAGAATTCCATTCATGTCTCATTGGCCAGAATTAGGCACATGCCTGTTCTTAAACCAATCTCTGGCAGGGGGAATGGGATTGCTGTGGCTGGCTTGAAGGGAAGCTGCTGAGTTCATCACAAAGAACACTGATACTTTCCATCTCTCAAATACAGACTTGCTCACTATAAGGTCACACAGATACCTCCCCTCCCCATGGTTGGGTTCCAGTCCTTCTTCTTTTATGTTCAATGCTTTCTCAGGGACCCTAGCATCTCCTAGAGAGTGGAAGGCTCTCAGATTTACTTACCTAATTCTGAATCTCAAATGCAAATTCTGCCCCAGCTTTCTTTCCCAGGGGATTCTTTGGCAGAAACAGCTCCTTAGAGGAACAACTCCTTAGAGGAACTCCTTTTGCCAGACAAATCCAACTTGAGCTTGGATTGTCCCAGCCGAGACCTCCATCGTGTGGTTGCTTCCAGCTTGTGCCCCAGACCTCATCCTGTCTTCTGTGCCCAAGGGAGTCAAGCTGGGCCACCAGCAAAGCATGCTGCACAAGCCGTGGCAGCCACACTGGGAAAAGACTAGCTGTGCTCCTTTTCTCAGAAGAAGGTTGTGAATATGGCATCATGATTTCCCCTTTAGATTATTCAGCACATTGATATTAACTCCATCTTACATTAGAGGGAAAAGATATGGAGTGGCAAAGTAGCACGCTTAAGTTTTCTCAGCTAGTTAAGCAGGAGAGCCAGGAATATTCTTTTTTAAATTTTATTTATTTATTTGAGAGAGAGAGGCTGGCAGAGGGAGAGGGAGAAGCAGGATCCACACTGAACCAAGAGCCCAATGCGGGGCTCCATCCCAGGACCCTGGGATCATGACCTGAGCCAAAGGCAGACGTTTAACTGACTGAGCCACCCAGGTGCCCCAGCCACGAACATTCTTATACAAGTCTTTTTGTGGACATATGTTTTTATTTCTCTTGGGTAAATGCCTAGAAATTGAATTGAATTGATTGAATGTGCATGAGCTTCTCTAACTATGAGAAACTGGCAAACTATTTTCCAAAATAGTACATGAGTGTTCCAGTTGCTCCACAACCTCATCAACATTTGGTGTTGTCAGTCTTTTATTTTTAGCTATTCTAGTGGGTGTGTATTTGTTTCAGTTTGCATTTCCCTGCTGGCTAGTGATATTGAGCCCTCTTTGATGTGCTTATCAGCCATTTGTGTATCTTCTTTTATGAAGTACCTGTGCATTCTCTTTAAACTGGGTTACTTTTTTTCTTACATATAATATATATATTATATATATATTTATATATAAAATATAAAAAAGCTTTATATTTTACTGATAACTGTTCTTTGTTTTGCAAATACTTGCTCCCAGTCTGTGGTTTGCCTATTCATTTTTCTCAAGGGTACAGAAATTTTTAATTTTGATGCAATCTACTAGATTGATATCTTTTCTTTTATAGTTATTGTTTTCTGCAAGTTGTCCAAAAAAACCTTTGACTACTCAACATTTGTGAAGATATTCTATTTATCCTTCTAGAAGCTTTATGGTTTATCTTTTACATTTAGGTCTATGATCTCTCTCAAGTTAGTGTCTGTGTATGGTGTGAAGTACAGGTCAAAGTTCATGTTTTTAGTATGGAAATCCAGTTGTTCCAGCATCGTTTGTTGAAAAGCCAACACATCCCATAGAAGTGAGTTGGCCATGCTGTCAATAAGTACTTAGCCATATAAATGTAGGTCTTTTTCTGGCCTTTTTTTTCAGTTTTGATCTCTTTAACTATCTTTACCCCAATACCCTAGTCTTGATTACTGTAGCTTTAGAGTAAGTCTTGAACTTAGTTTGAGTTCCCCCATTTTGTTCTTGTTTTTCAATATTGTTTTAGTTATTCTAGATGCTTTGCTTTCTTATACATTTTAGAACCGGTTTACACACACACACACACACACACACACACACACACAAACCTACTAGGACTTTGGTATTTCACTGAGCTAGGCAGGTGTAAAAGGAAAAACCTAATTTCCTTCCTATGTAAGGAAAAACCCAATTCTTACCTACTATGTCTTTCTTTCCTGTGAGTCTACTTTACATAGCTTCCTTCCTGCGTAGGGAAAAACTCAATTCTTCCCTATTATGTCTTTCTTCCCTGAGTCTACTTTAGATAGAACACTTCACTTCTGACACTTCTTTCACCAAATGTGTAGGGTTCCCCCCGCCCCCCACAATAACAAGCAAGTCTTGGATACCAGCTGAGTATCCTACAATTTAACTCAATTGATACTACCTACCTGGAGATAGGATCGGGTAAGGGCTCAGTCCCACAAGGCTACCCGCTTAAGACACCAGTTAAAACCTGTGCTTCTTAGTGACCACTATGAATTGGGAGTTTCCAAAGACCCCTTCCTCAGGTTTGATTAATTTGCTAGAGCAGCTCATAGAAGTCATAGAACTACTTACATTTACCAGTTTATTAGAGGTTATGATAAAGGAGACAGTTGAGTAGCCAGATGAAGAGATACTTAACAGGAGATCTGAGAGGATCCTCAGTGCAGAAGCTTCCGCCTCTGTGGAGCTGAGGTGTGTCACCCTCCTGGTGTGGATATGTTGGCCAGCCTGGAAGCTCTCTAAACTCCATACTATTGGGATTTTATGGAGGCTTCCTCACATAAGCAAGATCAATCATTAACTCCATTTCTAGCCCCTTCCCTCTAAGGACAGCAAGGGGTAGGGCTAAAAATCCAAGCTTCTAATCATGGCTTGGTCTTTCTGGTGATGAGCCCCCATCCAGGAGACCACACAGAGTTGCCTCATCAGAACAGACGATGCTCCTAGTTTTCTTATCACTTAGGAAATTATAAGGATTTTAGAAGCTCCATGCCAGGAACCAGGATGAACTCCAAATATATATCTCTTATTATAAATCACAACAACATGCTTCCACTTCAATATGTTTCTCTGCTGGTGTACCAATCTAGCTTCTTTCTTGTCACAAAAGAAAAGGATCCCTCCACATTTTGAGGGTTAACTCCTCTGCCAAACTTTCGATTTCCTCTCAATCTGGCTCCTCTTTCCTCTTGAATTAAATTTGAATGACCTTTAGCACACACTCTACCCCTGCTTTCCCCTTCCAGGATTTTCTCCAGTCACATAAAACTGCTGCCTTCTCTTCTCACATGTCTGCTCATTTCTTTAATCCTTGTAGTAGAGGGTCCACCTTCTATCAGTTTCCAGAACTTCTCCATTATGAATAAACCTCAATTTACCAGACCCAGTACCTCATCTGTCCTCAGGTTGTCCTCTCTGTGATGCCGTACTCAGGTGACTTTCTCTGTCTCCTTGGTGGACCTCTCTTCTCCTGTGACTGTTTTCCCCTCCTTTATAGCCATTCCTGCCATTGTTTGGTGGCTTCAAGAAAGATTAGAAGCCATCAAATACTCCCAACTTCCTACCTGTAAATCTGAAAAATCATCATTTTTCTGGTCAAAATGGAACATTTGTCTCTTCCTTGACCTGCAGCAGTTCCTCCAACTTGAAGGAAATCCTATCTTTTCCCACCTTCTCAGGGACCTCTTTCTAACAATTAGCTTTACGTGTTCTTGAATCTTAAACCTCTTCTTCTCTGCTCTTCTTTCTCAACATCATGAAAACATTGTCTACATCTCTTTTTTTTTTTTTTTCAAAAATGGCCTTATTTTCACTTCCTTTAACACCTAGTACACAGGGAAACTTTCTGAAAGAGTTGTGTGTACCCATTGTCTACCCTTACATCCTTTCTGGTCACTCCTCAGTCCTCTGAAATGTGACCTTTGTTTCCAGTGTGTCAGTAAAAAGCCTCACCAAGGTTACCAATGACCTCTTTGTTGCCAAAGTACCTTAGACCTTTGTGGCCCCTTGACTTATTCTTGATAGCACTGACATTGTTCACAACTTCCTCCTCCTCCTCCTGCATCCCCTCCCCATGACTGCTTCCTCCCTGCACCATGGATAAGGCTCTCCTTTGGATTCTGTCCTGGGCTTCCTTCTTTTCTCACTTTCCCTGAGTGATCTCACCTACTCTTTCACTCCACAAGTATTTATTGAGCACCCACTGTAAGTCAGGCACTGATCTAAGCCCTGAAAACATAACAAGGGCCTGCTCTCATGGACTTGACAGTTCCCAACGGTGTCAATTCTATCTGGATCCTGATGACACATAATTTGGCCTCCAGCCCAGATCTCTCTCTTTTGTCTACTTGGTGTGCTTGGCTATTCCACATACACCTCACACTCAGTATTTCCAGAACTAAAATTTCCATCCTCAGCCCACCTCCAGACCAGCTCTCCTCTTCCTATCTCAGTTACACAAGCCACAAAGTGTTCATCATCTTTGTCCACCATCTTTGATTCTTCACTTTCCTTCTCCTCCTAATCTAATCTGTAGCCAAGTCCTGTCAATTATACCTTCTAATTGCCTCTGGAATACTGTTGTTATAGTTTAGGCTAATATCCCCACCCTGTTGATCCCCAACTGGTCCCTCCAGTCTTGATCACTTCCTCACCCTACCCCATCTTCAACCCATTGTCTCCACTGTGGCCACAGTCATTTTCTAAGATAACTCTGATCACAAGACCTCGCTGCTTAAAATCCCTTGTTGCCTTTAAAATAGAATCCAACCCCTTTAACATGGCCCAGAGAGCTCCTGCCTACCTTTCCATCTCTTCTCTCCCCACTACCCTCTTCAGTCTCAACCCTCCTGCCACACAGACTTTCTCTCCCAGTGCCTGGGTGTGCCATGCTCCCTCGTACCTCTGAGCCTTCAGAAGTGCTCTTCCCTAGCCTGAAACACTTCCCCACTCCTGAGCTTACCCTTTCACCTAGCTAACTGCTACCTACTCCAGTCTAAGCTTAAACATTACTTCTAGAACACTTTCCTTAAAATCTCTAGTCTGTATGTCAGTGCCGCCCTGTCCTATCCACCCTAGTATGATTTTCTGATTTCTTATTCTCTATGCCCTTCCCCCCATTAGACTTTAATCAAAAGGAAGGCTACTACAAGGTCTATATCACTCATGCTGTGTTGTTGTATTCCCAACTATTAGAAAGTACCAATCAATACATATTTGTCAAATGGATGAATAATTTCTTGCCCTTATTCTGCTTTCTAAATACAGATATTGTTTAAGATTCATGTCTCTGAGCTTTGCTCAGTTTCCTTCTTTATCATTGATTCCTATGGCTTCAATGATCAGGTCTGTGTGAAGAAGTCTCCAATCTACCCACAGTCTGGATATCTCTGAGCATCAAGTCTGCATTTCCAACATTATGCTAGACATTCATGCCTGTAAGTTTTTTTCATCACCTCAAATAAAGGATATAAAACATTAAAAGCACGCAAGGGTATGTATTCAAGGACATGTAATGCAACACCGTCTATAATACTGAAAAATTGTAAACAACCCAAATGCCCATCAAAAGAGAATGGGTAAATAAATTCCAAAACTACTTAGAGCCTTAGAAAGACTAAAAAGATTTATATACCGACATGAAAAGATGTCCTTGATATACTGTTAAGTAAAAAAGCAGGTTTCAGAATGATAAATATAGTATAGTTTCATCTTATTCAATTATTCAACATGCATATATTGAGCATCTACTACGTGCCAGTTTCTATTCCAGGTGCTGGGAATGCGCAGAGAACAAGACAATGTCCTTGTTTTCACGGAGCTTTCTAGACAGACAATAAGCCAATTATATATATGTGAAAAGTCAGGTAATGATAAGTGCTATGAAGAAATAGTATCAGGGCGCCTGGCTGGCTCAGTCGGTAGAGCACGCGACTCTTAATCTCTGGATTGTGAGTTCAAGCCCCACATTGGGCATGGAGCCTACTTAAAAAAAAAGAAAAGAAAAGAAGCAGCATTATGAGATGTGCTATTTTAGGTAGGTGGTAAGGGAAGGCCCTTCTAAAATAGTGACAGATGAGCAGAAACCTGAATAAAGTGAGGATGGGAATCTTGTGAATATTTGGGGAATGGACATTCCAATCAGGAGGATCAGCCATCACAAGGCCTGTCGTAGTAGCAAATTTAGCTGGCTTTAGAAGCAGCAAGGAGACCTGTGCTGCCGGGACAAAGTAAGGGGAGGAGAGTGGTGGGACGTGGGACCATACGGTCTACCTGGGGCTCGGCCACGGCAGGGGCTCTGGAGTCCATTGTAAGTGTGATGGAAAGTCAGTCTTTGGAGGTGTGTCTGTTACAACATGTTGGTGTTTCATTGAAGAAAGTTAGAAAAATATATATCAACTCTTATCAGAAAATATCTCCAGGACATGAGATTACAGGAGACTTTCATTTTTCAAATTATAACCTTTTGTTGTGTTTGAATGTTTTATAGTGAGTGTTTATGAGTTTGGTAATCAGAAAAGGAAAGGATGATTTAAAAAATTTGTGCATACCCTTGACTCATCAACTCCCTTTCAAGAAAAACATCCTTTAAAAGAATTAAATTCGTAAAAATGTGTGTATAAGGATGTTCATTATAGCATTATTTACCAAAAAGTGGAACAAAATTAAATGTTCAACAATAGGGAATTGATTGAATAAATTATGGTAAAATTATACAATGAAATCATAGGAGCCCTGACAAAGTCTGTCAGAGAGTACTACCCCGGGCTCAAAGCCTAGTTCAATTCTCAACTCTGAAACCTTTTCTGGACACACCTGCCTAAAATGATCTCTTCCTTCTTGAACTTTATTTGTGCCTATTGTCTATTGCACTCCTCTGGCCCTTACCCCACATACTATTCCATTATGGAACAACAGATTTAGTTCACACTTGGCTCACCATAAGCTTTGCTAATGGAAGGAGAGCAGGCCCAACAATTCCAGACAATAGATCATTCATTCCTTGGTAAATGCATCACAGCATTTATTTTGCAGTAGATTCGCCATTCTAATTAGCTTTCCTTATGCTAATATTAAAAGTAATGAGCTTATCAAAACACATACACAGGTGCCAAAGGCAAAAGACCCAGAAAAGACTGAAAAGTAAAGTTCCCCTGGTAGCCCCCAGAGTGGACAATAAGCACTAGGGTCTGAAGAGTCGTCAGGGCCCTTCCCCTACACGATCACTGAGCCCCCTTCACTGAGAGACTGGAATACATCCCTCTCCTCAGGCTTCTGGGGCCCATGCTCCGGGCTTGCAATGCTGGGGGCTACTCAAGCTCAGTTCTGAGCCCCTGTGTGTGTGTGCTTCTCCTCCTGGCCTGGCCTTGAGGCAGTGAAACAGCCCCTTGATGAGTCATTCGGGGCTGTCTTCCTTCCAGTCCAATCTGCCTGGCCTCACGGCTGACTCAGCAGCTCCCACAGAGGCCAGGACGCATACCTTCCACCCGCCTCACAGTGGTCTCCTCTGGAAGGGGCAGGGCGTCCTTAGAGAGAAAGGGGCCACACTAACTCACTCACCCCGCAGCAGTCCTAAACTGTCTTTCTTTTGTGTGACATGAGGGCTCACTGGGGAAGCCTCTTCCCCCTGGCAGCCTGAGAGGCAGGTGGGCTTTTCTACCAGGTGCGGCACTTGAGGGGGCCTGTAGGTAATTCCCCTCTTTCCTACCAAGTCCTCTGCCCGCTGAGCACTCATGGGTTACACAGGAGTTAACCAATGAAGGACGTATTTAGTCCTGCTAAGTGCTGATACTGGGGAATGTGTTTGTCCCAGGGCTGCCTTTTTTTTTTTTTTTTTTTAATAGGGCTGCCTAATTCTGGAGCCCAGAAGGGCGCTGTACATGGATGGTTAGTCTCTTAAGCTTTTTATTGATCCCAAAATGGATTGTTGGGTGCCCTGTTCAGTGCCCTCTGCACTAACTCAACAGCTCTTGTTAGGAAAAAAGGAGGGGGCGATTTGGGTTTTCTGGGGTTTTGTTTTAGGGGGGTTTTTTGCCTTTGAAATTTCCCAGGAGAAGAAAATCTATTGCTACAAGCAATCTTTTTCCTTTGCTTTTGTCCCCCCCCCCACCCCTTCTATCAATCCCTCCTTTCCCTCCTCACATCCCTACCTCTCTTTCCCCAATTGCCAGTTCAGCCCGTATGTCCTCTCCCTCCCCTTCCGGTTCCTCTCTCACCTCCCCACCCAGACAGGAGATGGGGTGGTTCTAATAGGAGATGAGGCGCTATAATGCCTCAGACCCAAGAAAGCAACACTCTTGTCTGTCACCTGGCTTTGGCACCATCCCATGGTCCCAACTCCCTCTGAATAGAAAGAATTCTACATTCTTTCAAAGTCCTTAACAGGGCAGAGTTCACAGCCCCGCTGGCTGAAGTGCTCACCATCAGTCCTTTCCATGAGCCAAGTGGGTGCTTCTCACCATGGGATCTGGGAAGCCAGAGCTAAAATAAAACAAAACAACCCTCCCCACCCCAAAAATCACCTCATTCCAGAGTCCCTTTGTTCAGCTAAACAAAGATTTAGGTGCCAGGCTCTATGCCTGGGCAGAAACCCAAAGGTAGAGAGGCCCTGCTCCCTCCAAGGGAGTTCACAGTCTGGCTAAACCTTTCTAGAGCACACCTGGTCATTGGCCAGTAGCATGAACCCACCTCCCTGCCCCAGCCTCCAAGAGAAGTGATAATTCCGCTTCCTTGCAGAGTCACAAAGGTCCTGAATGGTAAGAGTCCTTAGACGTCCTGGTATCAGAGATGGAAACTGAGGCCCCGAAAGGTCCTGAGCAGGCCACCCAGCTGATGGCTGTGTCAGGCCTGGGCCTGTTTCCTGTTCTGCCACAGCACCCTGCCTCCCGGGCATTCCTTTGAGCTGATGAGTCAGGCAGAATCCATGACAGCTGGCGGCTTCTGGGCTTGGCCTGGTTGTTCCCTTCCCTTGGGAGTTGTCCAGATAAACTTCCCAGCATGCTGAGAGGCTCACCTCCCAACTTGGAAGGACAGGAGTTCTCTGTGAGGACCAGAGCCAAAGAAACTCAGTCAGGTTAGCTCTGATGCTGTCAAGCTCTCTGCACGAGGTATTAATACAACTGCCTCCTGCCCCCGTGGCCAGAGCCCTCGAATGCCCACAGACCTGCTCTATGCTTGAGAGCATGGATTTTTGGCGCTTGAAGATCATCCAGTGCAGGGTTTTCAAGCTAGTAGTCCCAAACCATTCATTGGTGGCAAAATCTAATTTTTTAAAGGAAAGGAAAGAGTAGAAATATCAGGGTATAACATATTTGTGGTAGGCAGAATCTCGGAGGACCCCCCACAATGACCTCACATAGTCACCTCGAGTGTGGATAGGACCTGTGAATATGATGGGCTATCACTCCCAAGATTATGACAGTTATACAGCAAAGGAAGGGATTTTCCAGAAGTAATTAGGGCCCATAATCAGCTGGCTTTGAGATAATCAAAAGAGAGATTATCCTGGATAGGCCTGACCTACTCAGGTTAACCCTTCAAAAGAGAGGTTCTCCTACGGGGTTTGCAGAAGAAGCAAGCTGCCATGAATTCTACCGCTGCAAGGGAATGACTTCTGCCAACAACCGTGGGGGCTTGGAAGAGAACCCGAGCTTCACATGGATGGCTGTACCAGCTGACACCTTGACTGCGGCCTTGTGAGACCTTGAGCAGAACATCCAGCTATACTGTGCCTGCCTTCTGACCCATGAAAACAGAGATAATCAATATATGTTGTTTAAACCACTATGTTTGTGGTAATTTGTAACACAACAATAGAAAACTAATATAATACTCCAACAGTAAAGATGAGTATTACTGACTTTTTTTTGGTTGTGTATATAGATACATAAGTATTAAACCATGGTGTAAAATACATGTTTTGTTTTGAGATGTGGTCAAAACTTTGAAAGCCACTGATGTAGCTGGAGAGTGATTCATCCAAGGTTAGGCAGCCATTCCAGGAAGAATCAAAACTGGAATCCAAACGCCCTGGCCAAGGCTCCCTCCCTCATACCACCCTGCCTAATGTTGTTAGGAAACATTAATTCCATTTTTGAGAGGAGAGAAGAGTGGAAAAGAGATGGTTTACCCTGGTCAAGTCAGTTCCTTCTGAGTCAGGATATTGCCACCTCATGACATTTCTTTTGTCAGACGAACTATTCCCCCCACCTCAAGGTCCATCTCGCTGTATGGTATTACTATGGGTTAGGTGTTTTGCAGAAATGATCTTGGTTAATTCATACATCAGGCAAACCAAGTAGACATCAATGCCTCTATTTTCCAGATGACAAAAGTGAAGCTCAGAGAGGTTAAGCAAAGCACACCCGAAGACCCAGGGCTGGCAAGTGGTAAACCCAGGATTCCAACTCATGCCTGCTGAAGTCCAGTGCCTGAGCCCTTCACCACACTTCTGACACCAAATGTGGGGTTTTCCCACAACAAGCAATTCTCTAGTTCTCTGGGGACACCAACTGGGTGTCTTATAATTTAACTCTATTCTGACACTAACCCGGTTAAGGACTCAGTCCCATAAGACACTTCAGATGCCAATCACAAGGAAAGGGTCCTTACGTGACCTACACTTCTGTCTAACTTGGCAACAAATCAGAGGTTCCCACAACCCTCTCCTTGATTTCAGTAACTTTCTGTGACAGCTCACAGAACTCAGGGAAACACTTTAAAGACTATTAATGATTTATTATGAAGGATACAAATGAATAACCAGATAAGAGGTATGTAGAGTGAAGTCCAGATCCATCCTGAGTGTGACACCCTCCTGGAATGTGGATATACTCACCAAACTGGAATCTCTCTGAACCCCTTCATTTAGAGTTTTTGTGGTTCCATTAAATAGGCAAACTTGATTACATCATCAACTTTTGGTGGATAACTCCATTTCCAGTCCCTCTGCTACTAGAGGTTACAGGTGGGGCTGAAAATTCAGGCCTCTGATCACAGGGTCAGCTTCTCAGGCAAGCAGCCCCCACCCTCCAGGAGTCACCACATTAGCATCACTCAGTTGTGGTTGGATGAGGCTTATTATAAATAACAAAAGACTCCCCAGTCATTCCTATCACTCAGGGAATTACAAAACTTTTTAGGAGCTCTGTCCCCGGAACTGGGGACCAAGACCAAATATACATTTCTTGTTCTACTGTAGCCGGGGCACAGGGGTGCAAGAGCATCTGGCCCCGGGGTGGGGGCGGGGTGGCAAACAGACCAGGTTCAGCCATTTTTCTGCTGACAAAATCCAAAGTCAAAGAGACAAGTGGTGGTGAAACAAGAAAGGGATTTACTTCAGTGAGGCCAACACTGGGAAGACAGCGGACTAGAGTCTCAAAGACTGTTTCCAAAGTGCTGCAAATATTTCCAGGTTTATATGAGGAAAACGTGGGACAAAGGTCGGTGGGTACATGCAGGTGGGCAGTGAAGGTCAGTGGGTCATTGCCTCAGGGTCACTCACCCTGGGTCTTGCTGGTTCAGCGCAGTCCTTACTGCTTGAGGGGGTAGTTTAGGTTCCCAACAAGGGATGCTTTGTCTTCAGGGTCTTTTGCCTGAGTTGAGAGATGAGCCTGAAAGAAGAACTTGATCAGTTAGAAAGTACAGACTGCGGTCGAAATGGAGGCAGTTCCAGTTCTCTTTCAATCTCACATTATCACAGCCCTTAACTACTAAGTACACTGCTCCCCACAGAAAATCTCTCACAGAAATTTAGTTGGCTCAGACTTTGTGTCTGGGAAATGTCCTGGGTTTTGAGGGAAGCTCATTATAGATAGTAATACGTAGCTAACATTTATTGAGCATTTATTCTATGCTGAGCACTGCGAAAGGCACTTCCATTCATTGTCAAGTCTTAAATCTTCACAACCTCATGAAAGTAAATACTGGTATTACCTGCAATTTACAGAGAGCAAAACTGAAACTCAGAGATGGTGTCAAGAAATAACATACTTGGGATTATACTAGGAATGCAAGGATAATTCACTATTAAATAATCCGTTAATATAAGTCACCATTTGAATGGGTCTAACAAGAAAAAACATGTGATTTCACCCCAAATGATAATAAAGCTTTGGCGAAATTCAAAAAATGGCAGAACCACCTTGGAAAACAGTGTGGCAATTCCTCGAAAGGCTAAACATATGATCCAGTAACTCCACTCTCGGTGTGGCGCAAGAAATCAAAACATCTGTCCACCAAACACTTGTACAAAGATGTCCATAGAAGCATTATGAACAATAGCCAAAGGTGGAAGCAATCTAAATGTCCACCAACAGATGAGTGGATAAACACATTGTGAGGTCACCATACAGTGGATTGTTATTTGTATCTAAAAAGGAATGAAGTTCGGGCGCCTGGGTGGCTCAGTTGGTTAAGCGACTGCCTTCGGCTCAGGTCATGATCCTGGAGTCCCGGGATCGAGTCCCGCATCGGGCTGCCTGCTCGGCAGGGAGCCTGCTTCTCCCTCTGACCCTCCCCCATCTCATGCTCTCTCTCTGTCTCATTCTCTCTCTCAAATAAATAAATAAAATCTTTAAAAAAAATAAATAAATAAATAAATAAATAAATAAATAAAAATAAAAAGGAATGAAGTTCTGATTCATGCTACAACATGGATGAACCTAAAAAACATTATGCTAAGTGAAAGAAGCCAGTCAAAAAAGACTATATATTTTATGATTCCATTTATATGAAATATCCAGAATAGACAAATTCATACAGATAAAAAGGAGATCAGCGGTTGTCTGAGGCCAGAACAGGGATGAGGGTGCCGCAGGAATGAGAAATGACTGCTAAGGAGTATAGGGTTTCTTTCTGGGATGTTAAAAATACTCTAAAATTCAATTGTGGTGATGCTTGTACAACTCTGTGATTATACTGAAAAGCACTGAGCTGTATGAAATTTAAATAGGTGAATTTTATGGTTTATGAAATCTATCACAATAAAACTTTTAAAAAGAGAAGAGGGGCACCTGACTGGCTCAGTCGGTAGAGCATGCCACTCTTGATCTCGGGGTTGTGAGTTTGAGCCCCACATTGGGTGTAGAGATTACTTTAAAAAAGAGAGAGAGAGACAGAGAGAAGAAAAAGGAAGAAAAGAAAAAGAAGCAATCTAGCTACCCTGCTGGAAAAACCAAATGGAGAGGCCACATGGAGATAAGAGGTCCTGGAAATACACGCAAAAGGAGAGAGACCCTGCCTTCCCAGCATCCAAATCAAATCTTGAAACAACTCCAGCCCCAGCTCCTGCACCCATGCAGAAAACTGCCCCGCTGAGCCAAATCTACACACAGAGCTATGGAAGCTAACAAAACAAATCTTATTTTATAAGTTACTAAGTTTGGGGGTGGTTTGTTCTACATGGATAGGTCATCAAAACAGCCAGTTGGGAAAAGATACCATAGACTCCACATGGGTCAGAGATCTAAACGCAAAACCTGAAACAAACAAGTTACTAGAAGAACATACGGGTAAATCCTCCTACGACCTGTGTATGGGGAAAATCCCTCTATGTCTCAAAATGCAGATGCAATAAAATAAAAGATTGATACAATTAGTTACTTTAAAAAATTTAAGGTTTCGTGGGGCAAAAACTCCATTAACAAGATCAAAAATCAAAGGACAGATTTGGAGAACAGATTTACCATATAATACCACAGATTAAGGACCCGCATCTCTAATCTATAAATAATTTTTTCAATTGAGGGTAAAGGATCAAAAATCCTCCAGAAGAAGGGGCAAAAAACAGCAGAAAATTAACGACGACAATACAAAAATGTAAAACGTAACCTGAAACAGGAATGGATGTTCAACCTCACTCAAAATAAGAGACACGCAAATGAAAACCATACCAAGCTAGCATTTCTCACTCATCAGATGCACAAAAATTCAAATTCTTGACAATACACTCTGCCGATGATCCTGGAGGAACGGGCACTCTTCTATTGCTGGTGGGAATGAAAAATGGAGAGGAATTTGGCAGGTATCTAACGAACCCAGAGCCAGTCCCCCTTTGTTTGATACAATCATCCCATTTCTAGGAATTTATCCTGAAGGTACACATCCAGTGATTTTAAAATACCCATGTACTAGGTTGTTCATGCAACATTATTTGTCATTTCCAAAACATATGTTAATACCTTAAATACCCAAACATGGAAGATGGTTAAATAAATGATGACATTTGGTTGAAGCTCTATTAAAAAAACAAACAAACAAACAAACAAACCTGTGGAAAATCTCTATGAACTGATTTCCGGAATATAGTAAATGAAAAATGCCAAGTGCAAACAATTATAGTTTTGTAATAAAAGATTTTATTTACTTATTGGAGAGAGCAAAGGAGCAGGAGCGGGAGGAGGGACAGAGGGAGATGGAGAGGGAGAAGCAGACTCCCCACTGAGCAGAGCAGGGAGCCCGATGCGGGGCTCCATCCCAGGACCCTGGGATCATGACGTGAGCCGAAGGCAGACGCTTAACCAGCTGAGCCACCCAGGCGCCCCAGTGCAAACAATTATAAATAGCACACTTTTGTATAAAAGATAAAAAGGAATAAGAAAACATAAGTGTGTGCTAAATTTTGAAAAGCAAAAAACCAAAAACCACACGCACACATTAAAGATAAATCGGAGAACCCTGACGTGGAATACCTACAGGGGGTGGGGTCTGGGGTAAAGGAAGAGGGGCGTATGCATGCTTCCCTGGGTATACCTATGTGTGCGGTTTTGATTCTCGGGAAGTAGATGAATGTTCTACATATTTTTAAAAATGAATTAAATAAAGGACAGGAGGAAGGAACACAAACAAGAGCAAATAAGCCCAAACACACCTGTTACCACCTGTCCGTTCCAAACCCACCCTTTTTATACTCCGCCCTGTGAGGCCGGAGCTAAGGCCCTGCCAACCACACGTCTGTCCGCGCTCCCTCTGCCTCTGGGTGGGGGGCTGCCGGCCAGGGACGGGGCTGCCGGGCTGGGGGAGGGAGAAAGGGCTCCATCCTTCCTGCTGGCCTCGGGGCTGGATTCCGGGGCCGTGTACTCCAGCGACCTGCCACCCTGGGCAGTTCCTTCTTTTAGCAGCCGCGAAATGCAGCTTACAGGGTGACAGTTTTTCCCACAGTCTCATTACAGCGCTTCTGAAAACACTGGCCGCAACCGGCACGTACCCCGTCCCAGAGCTCTGGTTTCCAACCCTAAGGGCCTCTTCCGCCCAAACCACAGACACCAACCCTCAGGTAGCACCTTCTCGGAGGAGGAGGTCTGAGTCTCGACTCCACGGGTCCCTTCTGAGTTTCTAAGTTTATTCAAACTATTTATTCTTTTTATTCCTTTTATTCTCTCAACCCTGAGTGATTATCTCAGAGGAATGAAATTTTGAGTGGTTTTTGCTTAGCGCTTTTCTAGAGTTTCTAAACGTTTAAGTAATGAACGTGGGCTACCTTTATAACAAGAAAGGGAATGATGCCCTGTGTTTGTGTGCCCCTCTTATCTGATGACACTTCATGGTGCCTCAGCACAAATACACAGGCCCTGGGTGTAACTGGTGGCTGAGGATACTGAGCTCCCATGGCTGTTGGCCAAGTTCTGCCCCTCCTCAACAGAACGGGCCTATTGAATTCTGACACGCTCCCCTCCCTCCTTTCCCCTAACAGAAGATTATTTGAAGACTTTCCTTGTTCTCTAAGCAAATGGTATCAGCCCAGAAAAACACTTCTCTCAGAAGCTTTTCCATAAGGTTACAATAAAGCCAAATCTCCCAAAGTAGTATGAGTCAGGGAGCCAGGAGAGACAGGAGACGCTGCCGGGTTCCACGGGGGCATCACAATGGTTGTGCCCTGGGTTCCTCCCCATTCTCTCTTCCAGCACAGGCTAAGGGCAGGGGGACAGGACAGCCCTTCTGCCAAATAGGACTCACAGCTGCCTGCCCCCAACTCCTACTTCCCCACAAAACAAAACAAAACACAACACAACACAAAAAAATCCGATCCTCAGAATCCAGACCAGGAACTCTGGAGACATGGCATTTTCTGGCAAGCAACCTGATGGCTAATAGATAACAGGTTATCCAGGAAATAATTAGAAGCCCTCGCCCATGCGGATCAGTTGCAAACACTGACCTCTGTCATTCAGGATATGGCCCTAAAAGTAAAGAAGTCTTTCTTCCTTCACTTCCAAGGGGTGGGAAAACGGCAGGGCTCTCTCCATTCTTTTAAAACCTGACAAATTAACAAGGGCAGAATCTCCAGGAGGCACTTAAGCCTGCCGAAGCCTGGAGGGGCCTCTCCCTGAGCCGCTGGGGAGGGTGAGGAGGCTCCCGCCTTCAGGGAGGAGGCCAGCGCCAGCTTTCTTCTTCGCCATTTTCTGCCCGTGTCTTCAATCTTCTCACCCCTTCTCCCCACACTTCTGCCCCTGCCCAGCTCCTTCCAAAGTCCACGCCCAGGGCAAAGTCCATCGCCCAGAGTAATCGCTCCAGCCCCGCTGCCTCTTTCCAGATTCCGCGCATTGCAGTACCCCGCCCCCCGCCCCCAGACACCATGCTTGTCTGTGAGGAGGGAGCAAGATTCAGAAATAAAAGCTTGGTTTGTGTTTAAGGAATCCATGTGGGTTCACTGCTATAGATTATACTTTTGTGTTACATCATTGTTGCTTTTAATAATGGCTTCCAAAATCGATTCCACTTCAAAACTTCTTTACGGTTCTCTCCCCCAAGATGTAATGCATTTGAAAGTAAACAGAATGCAATGACAGATTGAGGCCTTCTCACTTTCTCTTAAGTAGATGGCAACAGCTAATAATTCTCTTCTTACATATCATGTCAAATCACCCTTTTTTCTTCCTGTCTTTGGATGGGGCCCATGTTTTTCTCTCATAAAGCCAAAAGTAAGAACAGTAACTACCAGGTTTTGAGCACCCAAGGGTGCTGGCTATGCTAAGCTCTTCGTGGCCATTGCCCAGTTAGCCGTTTCCATAGTCTTGTTTTATTCTCCCCATTTTACAGGTGACAAAACAGAGGCCTGGAGAGATTAAATAACTTGCCCACAGTTACCTCAAAAAAGAAAAAAGAGTAGAAACAGCAAGGATTTTGAGATTCAAATCCATGTCAGATTCCAAAGGCCCATCCTCTGTCACCTACATCATACTAACTCCTTCAGGGAGGCAGCAATTAAGAGTCCTGGGTCCCGGGAGGTGGGATAAAGGGGATGGTGATCTGTAGAGGACAGAATTCGGAGCCTGTGGCCAATGTCACAGCCTCCAAAACCGCCCATCAGGCTCAGGGTCTGCCCAGGGCCCCACTAGCACCCTCTCTTTCGAATCTCACCACAAACCCATGAGTCAGACATAATTTTTCACCAGCCCCCACCACCCACGTTATGCATAAGATTGAAACTGAGGGTCAGAGAAGTGATGAGTTCAAGGTCACTCAGTTGCTAAGAGGAGTGGAATTGTGGTTTTGGATTCAGGCTTCCAATTCTCCAGTCTGCTGGCGGCTTACTATACCCTCTGTCTCTCAGCAACGCTGGAGTTGGGCCTCCCTCTCACACAGGGGAGGAACCTGGCTCTTGGCTTACTCAGTGTTCAGTAGTTTGAAAAGCACAGTGAGGAGTTACGAGTGTGGGTTCTAGAACCAAACTGCCAGAGTCAGAATCCCAGTCCTGTCACATCCACGTTACGTGGCCTTGCGCAGCTCGCGGTGTCTGTTTCCTCATCTATAAAATTAGACAGAATAACAGCAAGCGCTTCGCCAAAGGCTGGGAATGAGGCGTGCGAAAAGGGCTTGCGATCGAGAAGGAAGCTACCAACAACTGCAAGTTATTATGGTCACTTAACAATTTCTACCCCATAGCTAGGTTTATGCAGAAGCTACTCTTTCAGTTAGTATAACTGACATTTTCCTGCCAAAGATAAGCCCTCGGGGCTTTTCTGCCTTAGCTCCAGTCGCTCCCCCGAAAGCAGACTCTGGGGCAAAGATTTGGGTTGCAAGTAGTTGATGTGGTGATCCCAGAAAGCTTGGCGAGAGAAGGGGGAACGTGAGGCAGGGAAGGGAGGCAAGGCTGTTCGTGAGCAGGCTACCCCTGGCAAGAGGGGGTGTGGATCCCACTGGGACCCTCTGAGACATCGGAACATGCCTCAGAATGGTCCCTGGGGACCCTCACACCCATCCCCCCATGGCGTAAGGGTTGCTCCGGGAGCATTCATCCCTGCTAACCTCAGGGGCAAGCAAGCTCCAGGGGCCAGAGCGCACCTGCAGGCAGCGGGAGGAGCAGGAAGCAGTTGGGATACTGGGGAACAAGTTGCAGGCGGAAAGCCAAGGGCATATAGGTGGGGCTCGGCCTGCCAGCTGCACAGTAATCTCCCAATGTTGCTCATGTATACTCTAGGCGTATTTTTTTTTTCCCCTCAGAAACACTTGCCAAATAGGCCCGTTGTTTGCTCTGGATCTATTTTTAATGAGCAAGATTTCCTCTTCAAACTGTAAGTGCCTGCTTAGGAAGAGTCAAAGCCCCCTTAAAGCATCCATAATCATAACAGTCCCCTGCATGTCTGTGCCTTGTGCCTTCTAGTTTACAAAATTAAAAAATTCGTTTTGCATAGATGATCTCATTTAATCCTCATGGTCAGCCAGTGAAGCGGAGGAAAGTCTGCCAAAGCAGTCCCAGAGTTTTCGATCTTTTACAAGGGATTAGAAACAGTTTAGTGATTCCTGTCGAGAGAGATGACTCCGAGGACCTGCGGGAAGTTTTGCAGCATCTCTGCTCTCTCTGAACAGTCCCTAATGGACCGAAAAAGACCGATTCCAGCCATTTTACTCAGGTTTGGAAACTTTAAGAACACTGATGCTTTCGAAATAATAAAACAAGTCAGCTACTTTGCTCATTTTTCTCAATGTACACACGTAATGAGATGTTAAAATAGAAATTTCCACCAAGGGGTGGGCGCCTGGGTGGCTCAGTCATTAAGCATCTGCCTTCGGCTCAGGTCACAGTCCCAGGGTCCTGGGATCGAGCCCCGCATCGGGCTCCCTGCTCAGCGGGAAGCCTGCTTCTCCCTCTCCCACTCCCCCTGCTTGTGTTCCCTCTCTCGCTGTGTCTCTCTCTGTCAAATAAATAAATAAAATCTTTATAAAAAAAAAAAAAGAAATTTCCACCAAGGCCTGAAGACGACAGAATCACATTCCAAAATTGGGGTGCCAGACCTCCATGCAGGCTCTGGAAGGCAGGCAGACAGGCAGAGAAAACCAGTGCTGTGACCGCTGCACCCCTCACTCATGGCGATAAAATGGCTAAGAGTTTGGAGTGAGAAAAGAGGATTTTTGAACAACGTTTTCGATGTACTGCGAGTCCCACTCTCACCCATGAGAGAGAAGGGAGCATAGGACCCTTGTCACAAGCTTAGGGAAAAGGGATCCAACGTGTCCACTGAGAGATTTAGGAGACACAGTGCACAGGTGTCCAATTCCCACCTGGGAAAATCTGAGGGACAAGGGATGGGCTGACTACGGCTTTGACTGTGGAGTAAAGGGAAGGGCAATGATAGCTTGTGCTCTCGAAATTTGTCACAACAGTGAGTGTGTGGCCAGATATCAGCCTCACCCAAATTAGGGCTGGCAGCGAAGGGGATCAGAATACGCCACCCTAAAATATGCCCCCTTGACATATGGATTATTTTGAGCTGAAGGCAATTAAGAAACAGTGCGCACAAGAGGAACTCTCTGCCCTCTCTTTCTTTGTCAAAGCAAGGCGTACATTCCCCTTCACACTGTGCCCCCTCCCCTTTCATAACTGCTAGCAGCACTGACTTGAATCTGCATAAGAAGGCTTATGAAAATAACTCTGATCTTCCATGTTTCCCATGTATATTTACCTTCCTCAATTTACCACCCCTAGAAGCCCAGCCCCCCTTTTTAACTTGTCTTGTCACTTCATAATTTATCACTCTGTGAAAATGGTATATAAGCCCCCAGTCTTAACTGCTTTGGGGGATTTTCACTCCTTACTGTGTGAGCCCTCCCCCCCCTCCTTAAGACAACATAGACCTTCTCTCCTGTTAATCTGTCTTTGGTCATTTTAATCTGCAGACTCCAGTCACTGGATATAAGAGGGTAGAGGAAAAGTGCCCCCACCCCCCACCTGCAGCAGTGAAAGACTAAAAGAGGGTCGCAGAGAGGGACAAACAGACCTCAGAGAGAAGCCCGAGGTACCACCACATTCGCAGAGGCTGAGGAAGAAGTAAATGAATGGCTAGAATAGAGAATATTTGTCCTATGAGGCAAACTTTAGGAAAGAGATCCTCAGTAATTGGGAGTGAAGATCATCCAAAGGAGCCTGTGAGAGTCAGCCTTAAACACCTGCCACGTCCAAAGAGAGCAGATGATAAATCCATGCCAAGGCCAGGCAAATAAGAACTTCCCTGCTCCCCTCACCTCTTCTCAAGCCCAGAACTCTAGCTCTGAAAGAGTCAGGACTCATGGTTAGTAAGCTGGGGAAGGCGAAGGAAAAGCGTTAGCAGCTGACCATATACCCGTTCCCTTAGCCCCCTTTCTCTCCACCTTTCAATAATCCTGATGTGGGACAAGGCAGGAAGCTTCAATTTTAAAGCAAGAATATTTCAACTACTAAATTCACACTCCATGTTTCCAAGTGACCAGACAATGGTTGGTATTACTAAGCGTGACTGGAAATCATGGGGCTTGCCCTAAGTTTTGTCTGGGGCAGAGGAAGAGCTCATTCCCCTGAATGGATGAGAAAGGACAGTGGGAGACCAAAAAAATTTGCTTTGATTATACTCCATGAGTCATGTTTTCAATACTGGGAGATTTCCTAGTGCCCAAGGGAAGAGTGGGTTGTTGTTTATGAGTTGGACTCTGGTTCAGAACCCCAGAAAACATCACTGGAGAGGTGACACCAACTATATAAATAGACCAGGGCCCGCAGTCACCATGGGGCCATGATCAAGGAGTATCCCCACCCCATTTAGAAATCCATCCTGACCAGAGATTACAAATGCTGAGAGCCACCACTGCTCCCGTCGCTGCAAGACCACGGAAGCAGACGGCTGCGACTCCCTGCCACGGGGAATCCCAAACGTGGCCTACAAATCCACTGTATGTGCCCCCAGATACTGCCCGAGGATGAATCTATTAAGAGGTGGAAACCCTTGGGATGAACAGATTGGATAATGGCTGTGAATATTACAGTAAACAAAATGTTTCGGGAGACCTTTTGAACTTACTGTCTCTCAGGTCCAAATCTCTGCCCTTCTGGGCTCCGCCTTGCGATGCCCGGACTCTGCAAACCAAGCTCCATGTTAGCTCTTCCGAGGGAAGCATCAGAGGGAGAGAGCCGGGCTGGAGGAGAAGAACGTGTTCCTTCCTCTCTGCTTCCTGTGGGGTTCCTGTCCCTTCGATGTCACTCTAGTGTCACCTCTCCACCCAGGCAGGGGCACTTTCCCCACATAGTGGCACGTGCACGCGGTCTGCAGTTTTCCCAACGCTTACCACGAGCCTCGCCATGCTCCCCTCTCCCCAGAGACACCAGGTCCCCGTGGGCCCCTCAGCCGAGCAGTGCCTCCTCCTCCAAGTGCGAGTTTCAGGTTTCTAAGTTTGTAATAATCCCCACCTCTCCCCACCCCTAGCCCCCCGGGGAGTGGCTGCTTCCTGCAGTTGCTACCTCCCCGACCCTCCTGTCCTGGTTTTGCCTTGTCAGTTACCCAGTTAACAACTTGGTTCTTAGTTCACTTCTCTGTTCAAGTAATTGATGATGTTTCCTCCTCCTGGCCAGTCCCTGACCGGTGCATCTCTCAGTGAAAAATCGAGAATCAGAGTACCTCCGGGGACTCACTGGGGTAAAGAATCAGCGAGGCTTCCAGTAGGGAAAGCTGGGAAGATTTTGAGAGTAGTTTTTGAACCTTTTTTGAATCGTGGAGCTCTCTGAGAGACAGATGAAAACAATGGGCTTTCTCTTCAGAAACTGTAAATATCTATCAGCACATCCCCCACCTTCAACCCTTGAATGCAATTTGACACCCAGTTACAGGGGTTGGTGGACCCTAAAGCCCAGATGAATAATTCCTGTGGTAGAATGCTGGCCAGGGTGGGGCTCCATCTTGGAGAAAATCTCGTTGGCTCTCGTCTAAGCCTAAGAAAAGTCGAACAAAAGGACTGTCAGTACGGGGTTGCCAAGGAGCTGTCCTAGATTTTCAAACTCCCTGAATTTGAGATAAATATCCTGACTGTGAACCTGCCAACCCTCCTGGATTCCTAGTTGCTCTGGCATCTGAAGCCTTAAAAATGTATCTTTTTCAGCAACAACTATTTTACTCATGGGGACCCAGCCAACAAGAATGAGGCCTTCCGAGGCAGAGCGCTGTTTTGGGGGCTCTCCTCCCAAGAGGCCCCTGGCTGACCAGCCGGCTGACCTGGCCAGGTCTCAGTTGCTCTCTGCCCTTCAGTGGCCCCTGGAATGTAGCCCTCCGGGAAAGAAAGGCACATCGCCATCTCCTGGCTGGTGCTATTATCGCAGGCCAATTTTCCAAAAAGCGATTCCTGGTGCCCGGTTTCTAAGCAAGCAGAAGAACGTCTCTTTTATTGTGAGTTAGTTATCTGGACGTATTCGGTGAAGGATTATGCTCTATCCCATTAGAGGGGAGAACTCAGAGTTTGGGAGAAGTTACTACCTCTGGACCTCAATTTTTCCATCTCTAAAGCAAGGCCACTGTCTAAATGCAGAGGAGTCTACTGCTGATTTTCCTTTCTTCATTACACTGTCCTCTTGAGCTTTTAGAAGGCAGCACCAGAGACTGAAAGACGATCCTTCCCCGCGTCACTTACACAGTTAGATAGCCACCATCCATCTCCACAGAGCTGTCTGACATATATTTGCTTTCTTAGCTGCATGTTGATCTTTTAACTTGCTTAGACATTGTTCAGGATACAGATGGATTTTTTCTGTTAATTAAAAAAAGGTCTATTGTTTTATTCATTCAATCTGTAAAATTATTCATTATCCAACAATTTTTTATTGAATGCCTATTATGTGCTAGGCACTTTTGAGGCACAAGGCCTATCACAGTAAACAAAACAAACGAAAATTCATATAGCTTCTCATTTAGTGGAGAAGACAGACAATAAATAAAGTGTGTGGGGGATGCAAGCCAAGAGTGTTTTTTTTTGGTTGCTGTTTATTTGTTTGTTTTGTTTTGCTTTTTCAGACAGGCGAAATTATAGCATGTTTGTCTGCTGATGGGAATGATTGGGTAAAGGGGGATAATGACACAGGAGAGAGGAGGGAGAATTGGTATATTGCCTTTGAGTAGTTTAGAAGGTATGGAATCTAGTTCGCAAGTGGAGAATGAATCAGGTATTTACTGAGCCCCAGCCAAGTGTCAGAACCTGGTTGGGTGCTGGGGACATGGCAGTGAAGAAAACAGGCAATATTCCTGCCTTTCTAGAGACTGAATTCTAATTAGGGCAATGAACAATAAAGAAGAAATGGACCCATGGTACCCATGGATTGGGATAAATGCTATGACTGAAAGTGGTCAGAGAAGCTCTCTTTGAGAAGTGACATTAAGTCCTGAAGTATGACACGGACCCATGGGAGGAGCCCGAGGGAAGAGGATTCTAAGCAGAAAGAAGAGCAAGTGCAAGGCGCTGAGGAGGAAGAGCGTGGCCCGTCTGTACACTTGCAGGAGGTGAGGCTGCAGGAGGCTAGTTACCAAGAAGAGTGAAGCATGAGATGAGGTTACAGGGGGTGGTCATTGATGGCTTTTTTTAACAGCCAATAAATTTTATGAACAGGGCGCCTGGGTGGCTCAGTCGTTGGGCGTCTGCCTTCGGCTCAGGTCATGATCCCAGCGTCCTGGGATCGAGTCCCGCATCGGGCTCCCTGCTCAGCGGGAAGCCTGCTTCTCCCTCTCCCACTCCCCCTGCTTGTGTTCCCTCTCTCACTATGTCTCTCTCTGTCAAATAAATAAATAAAATTAAAAAAAAAAAAAAAAAATTTTATGAACAAATTTGTAGATACCTCAAGGCTGGGAAGGACAGCTAACGTTGTTGAATGACAAAATCAGAATTAAAAAACATTTCAATAGATGGCATGTAACAAATCTCCATGTCAAATCTTGCGTTTAGGTTCAAAAAATCAATTGCAGGAAACAGTAAAGGAAGATCAGGTACACTACCAGTTCTTAGGAAAAGGGTTTTAGGTTTGCACGGAGCAGAGTCTAAGACGGAGACCTCAGTGCAAACTCTTTTCCCGGGAATGTTAGCAAAGGAGCAGAGGAGAGGAGGTGGTGGGGAGAGGGGGGAGGAAGGTAGGGAAGAAGGAAGGAAACTATGAACTGGGCACCTGGGTTGCTCAGTCAGTGAAGCGTCTGCCTTCGGCTCAGGTCATGATCCCAGGGTCCTGGGATCGAGCCCCACATCGGGCTCCCTGCTCGGGGCGAGCCTGCTTCTCCCTCTCCTTCTGCCGCTCCCCCTTATGTACTCTGTGTGTGTGTGTCAAATAAATAAATAAAATCTTTAAAAAAAACACACACACACAACAGAAAACTATGAACTCCAGAACTATGTAATGGAGTCGGCCACGTCTACAGGCTACCGTTTGTAGACTATGGCATTGCTGTCTGAAAGGTGTGTCAGCACCAACCAAGGGGCGAAGATAGGGGACAGCAGCTCGCCATTGCTCCCAGACACTGGGCAAAGGTTCCTGGCGTGGTTGCCATGTTGTCATGAGTGCGTGACAAGTACAGTTCCATGGTGGCCCCGCACACAACATCACTCAGAAGCCTAAAGGCAGAAAGCAAGGGGTACAAAAAGTGCACCTGAGGTGGGTCATGGTCAACTGCACCTGTGCAAACTGGCTGGTAGCCCACAGAACTGGACACAGCCGGAATAAGGGACAGGAGAGACCTAAGCCTCAGAAGTGATTCACAAGAGGTGTCTCATACACCTACACTGGTAACAAAGGACCATTTCCCTTCCTTCGGCATTTTTGTCTCAGTCTTTTCAGGTTTTTCGTGGAGACACATGTATGTAACTGGATCTCATTGGCAATGCTTTCATGAAATTTGGGTCCTAAAGGCCAAAAGGCCCCCCAAAATGCTGTCCCAGAAGCCCTAATAATCCCTTCTTTAGTATTTCTCTAACTCAACAAAGGAATCTTTATTAAACACTAACTAAGACTTCTGGATCTTCATGAAATGCTACATTTATATAAACTATTTACTTCTGCTACACCCAGGGCTACCATTGTGAGGGGCAGTGTGTTATGTTGGGAAAACCATTTATTCCATTCATCCCAGGCCAACCACAGACCTCGAAATTAATATTTTGGCTCATCTCCAAATGAGGTTATACATACAGTCTCAGAGCCATACCGACAACAGTGCTGAAAGAAGCCAGTGTTCTTCATACAGCTGAAACAGGTGTCCCCGCTCTCAGATCAGCCTGCCTGATTATGAATTATGAATTAATATTTTTTCAAAACTCCTGTAATTATCTTGTGAATAACTCAGTGCCTTCGGTGTTAAATTATACCAATTTATTAAATGCAAAGTTTCAAAAAATATCACAATTTTTGTGATTCTGTTTTGACATTTCTCCTTTTTTTTTAATCTACCAGGAGCCTTAAAAAATGAAAGTAGCCCTAGGCATTTCTTGATTTCTGAGAGATCCTGGTTAATCCCTACCAAGTTGTTGAAAGTACTGTTTACAGAAGTTCCATATCCCTCCTCACTCCCAATTCTGAGGGCTTATTAGTCCTGCAACTTCTGGCTGCACAGGGAAAAGCAAGAGAGAACTAGCTAGAGGGTAAGTGGGGAACTCGTGCTCCTTTCCCAGCTCTGGAGGTGTTTGTAAACATCACCCAGGGCAGTCTGGCATTGTCCTGGAGACTGGTTTCTTTTTCATTTCACAGTGTTAGGAGCCCCTTTATGTAATTGTTGCTGTGGGGAGCCAGCGCTTCTAGATACATCTCTGTTGGATCCCCAAAGGGATTGTCTTCTCTCAGAGTTTCTTCAACCTATTTATTCTCTAGGCCACTTCAGATTCAAAACTCTGGGCTGCATTGTCCCCTCATTACATCCCTGCCAGCAATCCAATGGTGCTTTTGGGGGAGGTCCTGTAAAGGTCGGGGCGGGGGGGGGTTGGTGGTCTCTGCCCCACAGGTGATAAACCAGCTGGCTGCTGGCTGTGGTACGCCATCGCTCACCTCCTCAGTGGGCTCCTGGGCCTTCTCTCCCAGGTTCTAGGTAAGGACCATGCATACAACTCAAAGAGGCTAACGTGGGCTTGCAGAAATACCACCCAGGACTGGGGAGCTCCAAAACCTGCTGGTCATCTGAACACTGACAAAGAATAAGAAGAATGGCAGTGACTATCATTTACTGAATGTTTTCTAATCTCCAGGCCCTGTGTTAAATGCTTTACAAACAGTAGTCTCATTTAGTCTTTACAACTGCTTTACCATCTAAATACTATTATTATCCTCATTTTATAGGTGAGGAGACTAAGACTTATAAATGTTATTTGCCCGTGTGGATAGTAATAGGTAGAGCCCAGGACAGAACCCAAGCTCCTGGAGCTCTCACATTTAACCACTATGTGTATTATCCCACAGTCCTTAATTAAGTATTTCTTTGCCCAACGAGCCATGGATGCTACATTTGTAGAAGATGGATTTAGTCATCCAACAGCCCTCTGCTCTTCTTGAACGAGGGAAGCCTAGTTCAAGTCTCACACTCCCTCTGAGATCCTCCTCAACCCATCCAGCCTTCACAGAGCGCCCCTTTTCCTGAATTCTGGTAAAAAGTGGAATGTTTGCCACTCACTTGGCATTTTATTATCCAAGGTTTCAGGTCATTATCTCATTTAAGTGGGAACATCTTGTCTCTCCGACAAGAATGCAAGTAACCCCAGGTAAGGACATGTCTTACTTTTCAAGGCAAGAGAAATACTCGATGAAGAGGATTGAGCAACTCCTCCTCCAGGTCCTTCCTGTTGGCTCAAAGGCAGGCCAGCAGCATGCCTTCGAGAGGGCCCTGCTCCAGACTTCAAGTTTGGGGTGCTGGCCTCTCAGTTATCTTGGCTGTCAGCCCCTCCCCCTACACCCCTCCCTCCTTGCCCTGTGTCAATATCCTCACTTTCTTGCCGTTTCTTACCTGACAAACATAAATCTGGCAGCTTCCCACCACCTTCCTATTGAGGCTAACTCTTTGCTGTCCAGAGAGCTCACTGCAGCCTCTTCCCAGAGAACTCCTGGCCCTCAGCCAGGATGCTCACCTGGCCAAGAAGTGGCCTCCCCAGCATGCTGCCCTAGAATGTCATTGTGCAGCATCTCTTGTCCCCACCCCCTCTGTGTTTTCCCCATAAACTGCCGTCTCTGAGGAGGAATAATCCATCCTGTAATCATTCTCTTGGGGGGCCTGGGGACTGATGGATGGGTCTAGTTGTTTTATTATTAACCAGTGTAAGTTAAGTAAGTCCAATCAATAAACTTTATGGGTCTCCCCAGATTGCTCCAGGGGTGAGACCCACTTGCTTTCACCTCAATAGATTCAGACCCCTGCCCAAATAAAAAGCAATACTCACCTGGAGAAGCCGTTTTATTTCCTTTTGAAAGAATCTCTTAGTGCCCTTGAGCCTGTCATGACTTAAATCAATGACCTTAACAGCTTCCAAGAAGAAATCGGTTGCCTTTGGAGTGTCCCCGTGCCACCACATGCTCTCCACGACACACAATGGTTTCAGGCCCCGGAACTGAACCGGGCCAAGCAGTGAGGACGGAGGAGCGGTACCACCTCCTGTCGCATGCCTGGGCACTGGGCTCTCCTCCAGCCTGGCCGTCCAGACCTTCCCCTCCTTCTACCGTTCTCTCTCTCCAGTCCCAGACCTCTCTGCTTCTAAGACTCCTCGTAAACCCAACCCCACTCTGCATCTCTGGCCTCCAGGCCCCAGAGTGACCAGGCTGGCTGCTCAGGAGCTGGTCTTCCTTGTCATTTTGAGGGTGAACATGGAAGTCCTCCCAGGTGGCACTTCTGTGCAGTCACAGGAATATCTAGGAAGCAGAGTAAAAATGGTCATAGTAGTAAGAGGAGGAGGAGTAATACCTCGATGGTGAGAATTCCAGGCCTTATGGGGGAGAAGAGGGCTGTATATGGGGCCAGTGACCTCTCAAATTATTCTTCAGAAAAAGCCGCCATCTCTGCCCATCTAGGGCTGGCCATAATAGGGCTGGTTTAAGAGTGATCCTCACAGTCTTAACTCTGCCCTTCATCAGACTGGTCAGTCTCCACTTCCACATTCTGCAGAGGCAACTGCGACGAGCCCACAGTGAGATGGTCTGGCTAGGGGCCAGGAGCCAGCAGGAGAGGAAAGTCACCTCCATCACCCTGCCCAATGTCAGAGCATTGTGCCTGTGAAAGCCCCCATGTCACCTATCTAGCATGGTGGCCAGAAAGGCCTTCACAATATTTTCATTCTCAAGTGGGAACAAGACCCACCACTCTCTGGCCATGAGATCAAACTTGCAAATTCCAGAATTTCCATGCTTGCTCCAAACATCATTCTGTGCTACCAAGATGGACTCTCCATCAGGTCGTTAATTGATCAGGATCAGGTTGTCTCAAAACCATTCCTATATTGGAAAAAGTTTTAAATAAACTACTGGGGTTGGGGGGAACCCCTCTTCCATATGCATGGAATGTTAAAATATAAAAAAGAGAAAAAGTAATGGATTGGTATGTTTTAATTACATCAATACTTTTAAAAACTGGGACAAACATACCTACATACTGGTCTGTTGTAGTAATGAATAATATTAGTTTCTTTTTCCAGGCTTAACCTCTACAAATTTGTTAACGACTTTGTCAAAACTTACCTTCACATATTCATGCTCAACAGACAGTTTGTTGATTTATCTTCACTCATAGTTAATCAATTTTCATTTAGGAAAACTTTTACATGAATCAACAGATATACAAATAGGAAGTCTTAAACACAACAATAGGTTTGTCAAAGATTCCTAAAAATCCCATGTCACAGCAACTTCAGAAGTTGCAATACGGTCCATGTGTTTGTTTCTTTGGAATTAATTTTAGACGCTTTCAAATGTCTGCACAGTTAAAAAATTTCTGCTAAAATATCTTCACCAGAAAATTCACCCTACATTTCTATTACAGTTGATAAACTTCTGAAGTTCTTCTTCGGTAAAAATTAGGGGAAATTGTCAAGTAGCAGTGAGTATTGGCATGATTTGATATGTTGCTTTAGAATAAGCATCCAGCTCTTTAAATGCTTTGGAAAACAAGGCATTTCAACATTGCCCTTTGGAGTTGCTCCGGCATGGGCACACGGAATGACAAAATCCCACTAACTCTTAGTCGGTTTCTTCATGTTTACAATCAGCCGTTATCATTGTTTATTTTGAATTTATTGTTGAAACATAGGAATATGTGATTCCACAGGGTTTGGAACGGAAGGGTTCCAAATCATTAGGGACTTATTCTGAAAACATACACTTGTGGGCCGATCCACTGGAGTCGGGGGTTAATTCTCAAATTAACTTCCACGTAGAATGCAATGCTTGTTAATAGATAAGTGATTTAAATGTGTTAATTGAAGCTTACATCCATATGAGTGAAACTCAACAGCAACCACAACGATTATTTAGAACTCAGACCAACAAAAGATATTTTTCCAAGCGGGTATTTTTATCACTGACATTGTTCAGATTTGCCAGCACATGTTGACAATAAAAAAACAGACCAAATTTGAGTTTGTTTTATTGTTGTTTTAAAATGTGCTGGACAATGCACCCCTGATTGCCTGCACCTGGGACGGATGCTCGCATGCCCGCACTCCCCTGGTGGGTCCCACTGCTCCCGCAGGGAGTGGGGGAAATTGCAGCCCCTGGCGAGCTAACCTCTGAGTCTGGCCTTCTCCGCCTTGGAAGGAAGCCTTGGTGACAGAACTCGCAAAGCTGAGGCCTGCATCCAGGTCATGGACCGATTTTGTTTGACCTATAATGTTAAAAAACAAAACAAAAACCCCACACCTTGTCGATGGCTTTTGGCGGGGCGCATGCTTCCAGCTGACCACAGGCCCCGCCACTCCTAGTTTTCAGACCTTGACTCATTTGTCCACTTCCGTTATCTGTCTGGCCGCTGTAGGCATCTGACTTTGTGACTTTGTTTCCAGAGCTTTCCTGATAGGAGCCTGAACGTTCTCCAGTCATTTAGCTTTATGGGGTCTGCTCTCTGCTCTGCCCTCACTGACCGCAGCTCACCAGCCTGCTCCTAGCACCTCGACTCTGCCCCTCCGGACGCCCCTTTCCCTCGTCTCCAACCTGCATTTTTCTTCTCTTGCGCCTCCTCTCACCACTGCTCCTCTGCCTCAGGAAGCAGCTGCCGCGTGCTCCTTCTTGAGCATGAACCGGGCAACTGCCTCCCTTTGAATGGGAACCCAGGTCTCCCGCTTTGTCTGTGACACTCAGGAGGCCGGGGAGGAGTGCTGAGCATGCGCTCATCCTCCCAGAGCCCAGCAAGGGGCTGGCTCCCCTGGTTAGCAGGAGGGGAGACAGAGGGGAGACACCATGTCAAGCCCTGAACAGAGGCGCCAAGTCCCACCCAACAGGACGAATGTCATGCAAAACACATTCTTGGCCAAACTGCTCCATGTGAGCACGAACGATTACTTTCAACCAGGGGTATATTGGAGTCAGTGCGTGCCAGCTCCTGAGAGGCGATCGTTAAACACTCAGGGATTTTACCAGGGAGTTGTATTTTAAAATCAGCCAAGGCAGAAGTATTTACACCAAAGACATTGGTAAGGGTTCTAAACAAGGGCGTCTTGGGGGGTGGGGAGGGGGGTAGCAGCATACCACTGCTTTTGGCCCAACCCAACGTGTCCTTCTGCCCACAGTGACTATAGAGATTTTCAGTTTTATTTGCTTTCTTTTCCTCCCTTTTGCTTTAAGAGAGATTGTCTAGTGCAGTTAAGAGGGGGGCTGTGGAGCCACACCCTCTGGGTTCAAGTCCACATCCTACCTGTGGGACCCAGAGCCACTGCTGAATCTCAGTGCCTCATGTTCTCATCCCTAAGTTCAAGGTGGTCTTAGCACCTTCTCATAAGATTTTGGTGGGTTCCTATGAGTCAGTAAACATGAAGTACCTGCACCTAAAAAGTGCTCCACAAACATTATTGTGCTAAAACTGAAGTGTCCTACCGTTCTCTTATTTTAGCTGTGTAGTTAAAAGATGCAAAGATCTAGTAAACAATTTAAACCCTGTGCTGCTCGCTGACTATAAATATCATGAATATGCCATCCTTTTGATTGAATGTCTATCAGGTCAACTCATGTCACCTTCCTCTCAAAAAGATAGCAATGGCACGTGGTAAAAGGCCTGCTAAAACTATTATTCCAAAATGTGGGTATTTGTTTTTGCATCTCAATTCCAGAATTAGGAAAAATCTCCTCTTGTCTAGTTTTTCATAAATTCTGCTTTTTTAAAAAAATCATTTTTAAAGTACACTATATTTTTCACATGTTAATAGTCTTGAAATTAGAACAGGTGTTTGAGCTGATGTGTGCATTTGATGTGGCCGTGTTTCTTTCTCTCTCCCTAAAAGCAGTTATTAAATTGATGGTGCATCTTAACCATCGATGGCGTCTTAGGATCTGAGAAGTGCAATCATAATTGTCAACGGTATGGTCAGTTGTCCCATGTCTAATGTCGTGTCCCCAAGATCAGAATGCTTCCAGGGGTGGACTTCTGTCACACACGTGGTCACCAAGGCCGCCCATCCCTACCCTGAGGCTCAGAGTTGGTGGGAGTTGGCCCAGGCCCAGGGTTTGTTTAAGTGTGCAAAGATTCTTCCTCATTCTTCAGTTAGAAGCACAGTACGCCATGCCCAGGGGCTGGGATCCGACCTCTGGAAGGGAAAGCTCTGAGACTACGTGAGAGCGAAGGTGGAAGGAGGAACGAGGCTGCGGAACTAAGGGCAGGCCCAGCTGTGTACTCGGCAGGAAACTCACCCGCGGCCCTGGCGTTCTGTTCTGAGTCATCCCCTTCCTGGTTCCACATGGTTGAGCTACAGGCCACACTTTCTCTATAATCTCAGTCTCCCCACCTGCTTTCTTGCCCAAACTTGTGGCAGCTTGCGGAGTTTAAGAAGGAGAAATGGGTACAAGACTGGAAGGGACCGTGACAGCAGTCCTGGCTGTGGACACTCGGTGGGGGGGGGGGGGGGGTTCCTCCCCTGCTGCCCCCTGAGCCCGGGCTCCCCCACAGGTGCCTCTGGGCACCTGACGGGTCCCTGAGCCGGAGACTCTGAGCCACAGCCCCGGGGCCCCCCTGTGTGAGCTGGGGCCCCGCTGCCGGGATCCCAGCCGAGCAGGGGCTGGAGCAGAAGCCCCAGGAGTGACCCCTCACGGAAGCTAAGCTGCCATCTACACCCCGACCGCCGTTGGCTCTGGCTTTGTTCCCACTCTGCGTCCTGGGGCCCCGAGCCACCCCGGGGGCCGCAGCGGGAGGGGAGCACGCAGTCGGGCCTGGGCCACACTGCCCCGGCTCTGCGCACAGCCCTGCCCGGACCCCTTTGCTCTTCGCGGGAGCCGGGAGGATGGCGTGGAGGAGGAGGGGGAGACACAGACATGTCAGGCTGAGAAGCCTGATAGGGAGCAGCACAGCGGGAAGCCCAGGGGCCAGCTTCACCCAGCCGCTGCCCCCACGGCCCCTTCCCAGTTCCGGCGGCACGGAGGTGGCCGCCACAAAGAGCCCACTCAGCATTCCTGCTGTGGAGAGCAGGCTTGGTTGGAGGCCCCAGCTGCTGCCCCCTGGGATCCACCCCCACATTCACACCGAAGCCACACTCCCTAGGCCTACACCCAGCCCAGGCTGAGCAGTAGGGAATGGGGGATGGACTCATGCAGGCCATTCCTGAGAAACCCAGGACTCCTCCAAAGCAGTTTTGGCTCCGGGACTCCCCATGTATCTGCCAGAACCTTTCTCTGAGCCGTGCTACTAAGACTCTTCCCACCTGGATAGTAAAAAATTGAACCTTGCCCAAAGAGAGATCTGGCCTTTACCCTCAACTCCTGGGCCATAATCTTTGTGTGCCTGGGGGCATTGGGCTGGCGAGCTAGTAGCAGCGGGACTTAGGGTAGGGGCTGGTCACCCGAGGAAGAACAATATGGTTTAGGGTGCAACTTTGGGTCATCCAGTTCAGTCAACCTAGAGACAGAGATGCCCTGTGGGCAATCAGTCAGTCATGCCCACAAAAGCTCTGAAGACCAGGCCTCTCAGCTGAGCTTCCCTGGTTTATAATACTCCATGCATATTGTCTCACATGGATGCAGGGAAAGTAACCCGTGCTGGCTCCATGGAGAGAGGACAAGAAAGGCGCTGGGTCTGACACTTCCCTGGACTCCATCCTATGTGCTTCCTCCCTCGGCTGATTTCAGTCTGTACCCTTTCCCTATAATAAACTAAACCTGAGTCTATCAGCTCTCAGTGAGTTCCATGAGTCCTTCTAGAAATCGTTGAACCATGAGAGTGGTCTTGGAGCCTCTGAACTTGTGGTTGGTGTCTGAAGTCAAGGTGGTCTTGTGGCAACTGTTCCCTCTAAACTTGGCAGTTGCCCTAACTCTTCTCGCCATCCATTCCTCCCCTTCACAGGGACCAGAGATGCACTGGGGTTCGAGCTCACCGCCTTCCTGGGCTCCCACCCTTTGACCATACCTAGGCATTTCCCCAGTGAATCTCTTTTATAGCCAATCTCATCTTGGTGTCTGCTTCCCAGTGGACCTGAGGGAACATAGGTGGTCTGTGAGCCACCAGCACTGCAAATGCAGAATCCTGGGCTCAGACCTGCTAAGTCAAACTCTCAGAGGTGGGGCCTAGGGATCCACACCGTGGATGAGCTGCCCACACGCCTCAGATGCACACCAAACCTTAAGCGTCGCTGGCCTGGAAGATGGGCTGTTTCTGAGCAGCTGCTGCAGGGGAGGCTCAGACGAAAGGCAGCCACGAGTGGGAGTGGGCTTCGAAAGCACCACAAGGCTGCCACCCTGGGTGGGACACTGAGCTCTCAGCTGCAGGGTGGAGGAGTCCCGTGGAGGTCTGCTGGGTGGGCGTGCGTGCAATCGCTGCAAGAGCTGACCCCACACATGAGGCCAGGTGCTTCCTGTTCCCTGCACCCTCACTGCCTGGTCTGAGACATCAGTCCATTATCCTCACACTCAGCCTGGCTCTTTGAGAACCCAAGCTGCACACCATCTCCCTATAGCATCTACTGCCATCTCCCAGCTCCACCAGGGTGCTGGGCCCCCTCTTCCTTTCTAGGGTCTCTTGCCATCACGAAAGCTCAATCATTCCAAGGCCTGACAAACACAGGCCACTTCCTCTTTGCATTTCCATGTGTGTGTTTCGACTTTTGATAACACTTCCATTTTTTCATTCATTTATTCAACAAATACTATAGAATGCTTGGTACACAGCAGATACACACTGGAGTAATCGAACTTTACCCCCCCCAAATGGAATCAGCCTGGACACAATGGACTGAAGAACCACAGATTTTGAGACCACGAAGTTATTTGATCTCATAACAAGAATAATAAGGTGGTTAGATTAGTCACAGAAATCATCCTAGAAATAAGCTACCATGAAATACAACATATGAATGCACTGCTAATGTGATGAAGGTGCTTCCAGAACTTCCCTGGGAGCTTGATCAGTGTGCACAAATGCTCCCGACCTTGAGGACCACATCTCCAATCCCTTCCTCGAGGACAGAACCGGGGTGGCCAAGGACTATATCTTTGACAAGCAGCTCTTAACGTCTTTTGAATTAGGAATCTCTGAGAATTTGATGAAGGCTATGGGCCCTTTCTCCACAGACAGCCTTTTATATACGCAAAATTGATACACATTCCAAAGAGCTCCATCCCCAGCTCACAGATTTAGCCACAGGAATGTTCATCACAGTATTACTAATATTAGTAATTAAAAGAAAAAATGATTTCTCTACTCACCACCTTCTGGCGCCAAATGTGAGAAGGATTGCCACATCAATTCTCCAGCTCTCCATGCACCCACTGAGTGTCCTACGATTTAATTCAATTCTGACACAGACTGAGTTGGTGCAGATCACACAAGTTAAGGGGTCAGACCCACAAGACTGCCCTTACTTCAGACATCAGCTGCAAGTCCCAGGTTCTCACGTATGCTTCTAACCAACTGGCTATAAATGTGGGTTCCCACAGCCCCCTCCTCAGGCTTGATCATTTGTTTTTATAATGAGCCTTTATGGCTCACAAAACTCAAAGAAACATCTACTTACATTTTTCAGTTTATTATAAATATATTATAAAGGATACAAACGAACAGCCAGGTAAAGAGCTACATAGGGTAAGGTCCAGAAGGGCGCCAGGCACAGAAGTTTCTATCCTCTGGAGTTGGGTGTGTCAGCCTCTCCGCATGTGGATGTGCTCACCGATCAAGAAGGTTCTGAACCCTATAGTTTAGGGACTGAGGCACAATCATTAATGATTATGAACTCAATCTTCACCCCCTCCCCTCCCTGGAGGATGAGAGGCAGAGCTGAAAGTTCCAGGCTTATAATCATGGCTTGGTTTTTTGGTGCCCCATTCCCCTTGTGAAGCTATCCAGGAACCCACGCAAAATTGCCTCATTAGAACAAAAGACACTCCCATCAGGAAATGTCAAGAGATTTAGGAGTTGTGTGTCTAGAACTGGAGGCAGAAAGTAAATATATTTTTTATCAAATCACACCAATAAATAATTAGAAATGATCAAATAATGGAATTAAGGTACAATATGACCATATAATAATGCATTGTGCAGCTATTAAGATATTTTTAAAATATCCTTGCTGACATGATAAGAGCCAAAACATACTGCCTATCCTGTGACAGACATGATTTTAAATTGTTTAAATGTATTAACTCATGTGCTTATCACCAATATCCTATCAGGTATACTTGAATTTTACTCTTATTTTATAGGTAAAGAAACTGAGGTAGAGATATTAAGTAACTTGCCCAAGATGATACAGTTCTTAAGTAGAGGAGCAGGATTTGAATCCAGGAGATCTGAGCTTATAAACACAAAAAGGTAGAATACAAAGCCATCTATACAATATGATCCCATTTTAGATTTAAAAAAAAAAAATTGGCTGGAGATCCCTGGGGTGGCTTTAATATATGCCCACAAGTTCTTTGACTCCCCTCCTTTCAAGAGTTAGAAGTTAAGTCCTCTCCCCTTAAGTGTGGATTTGACTTAGTATCTTTCTTCTAATGAGTAAGAGTATGGCAGAAGTGACAGCGCCTGACTTCGAAGACTAGATCATAAAAGGCATTGCAACTTCCTCCTTGTTTTCTCCCAGAGCACTTGCTCTGGGAGTAGCCAGCCACCATGTTGTGGACATTCTCAAGCAGTCCTGAGGAGGGTCCATGTCGGCAGCCTCATGAGTGAGCCATCTTACAGTCTGATTTTCCAGCCCCACCCAAACCTCATTCGGATGACTCCAGCCTTATGACAGACCCTAAGCCAGAACCTCCCCAACTAAGCTGCTCCTGAGTTCCTTACCCAGAGAGACTGCAAGATAATAAATGTCTTGTGTCGTAAGCCCCAAGTTTTGGAATAATCTATTATGTAGCAGTAGAAAACTAATATATCTCCCAAATCTTCATTATAGGTGCTTTTCACTTTTTATTTTTTGTCTTACCTGTATTTTCCAATATTTCTTCAATAAATCTATATTACCTGCATATCTCAACAAGCACGTAGAAAGACTAGAAAAAATAAGCAAAGGGACAACCACTGTCCTGGGTTATGGACACCCCATCAATGACAACCATTTGTGAGACATTGACTTGAAACATTTGCGTCAGCCTTTGCAATATATGTTCTACTTACAAAACTGGGCACGAATCTCCAAAAGGAGGTCCTGCCACGAGGGTGAGATGGCTGAACCAGGCAGGTCAACCAGGACTCCTTGCTTCCTGATGGAGTAGCACAGGAAAACTAAGATCTTATCTCAGTTGTTTTGTGTTTTTTTTTTAAGATTTATTTATTTATTTGAGAGAGAGAGAGTGGGGAGGGGGTGGTTAGGGCAGAAGGAGAGAAAGAGAATCTCAAGCAGTCTCCGTGCTGAGCACAGAGCCCAATGCGGGGCTCAACCCCACAGCCCTGAGATCATGACCTGAGCCAAAATCACGAATCGGTCGCTTAACCAACTGAGCCACCCAGGTGCCGCTCCTATCTTAGTTTTATATGCGGCCCAGGCAAATCACAAGCTCAATGGACCTCAGGGTCCTCATCTGTCAAATGGGCATTACTTCTGCAGAATTCATGAAATTAGGTATTGACAAATAGTTACTGTCTTTGTCCATTCAGGCTTCTGTAGGAAAATGCCACAGACTGGGTGGCTTATGAACATCAAAAATGTATTTCTCACAGTCCTGGAGGCTGGAAGTCCAAGATCAGGGTGCCAGCCCAGTGACATTCTAGCAAGGGACTGCTTCCTGGTTCATAGTCTGTGGCTTCTCGCAGCATCCCCACATGGTAGAAGGGGCCAGGGATCTCTCTGGAGCCTCTTCTATAAGGACACAAATCCCATTCATGAAGGCTCCATTCTCCTGACCCAAGTACCTCCGAGTGGCCCACCTCCTAATACCATCACACTGGGCAGTAGGGTTTCGACATATGAATTGGGGGAGTGGGGGCACAAATGTTCAAACCATAGCGTTTACATAGAACAAGTAACATGATTATACACAGTGTAAGGCAGATTATATGCAGTACAAAATAGAAACATTACTTCCCTCCAAGAACGATTCCTGTAACCTATGGTCCTGGGAATGTAATTTTAGGGACTAACAATTCTTATTTTTAAATTCTTTTTTTTTTTTAAATGCTGAAGCATTTTAAAATAAATTATAGACATATGAAATTTCACCCCTAAATACCCTCTCCGAAAAATGAGAACATTTTCCTGCATAATCGCCTAACCTGTGATCAATGATACTGCACAAAAATTCCATCAATCAGAATTCAGAAATGACAACGTTCTTCTCACACATACCTTGTTTACCAGCCTTCACTATCAGGGTCTTGTCTAAATGGCAGGAGCGAGTGATTGGCCCTTTGTAAATGAACTGAAGTGGGCCGACTGAAATGGAGAAATACTCATACCTAGCAACTTACAATAAAACAGGCCTCACCCATCTACAAGGGAGGGAGAATACTGCGTGGCTAGGTTGCACAAGAACCAGAGTGAGCCAGAACGAGACTTCCAGTACGTGCCAAGCTGGCGGACCCACAGGACCACTGGCTCCATTTCCCAAATCCATGCTGGAAAAACTACAGAGGGAAACCGGGCTCCCAGGACCCAACACCAAGGAGGCTAACAATAGCGACAAGGCTTGAGGAGCCCGTGGGGAGGTGGCTGGGACGAGGGCCAGGCCTTGGGCACTTCCCTGCACACAGTACAGAGCAGCCCAGCCAGTGCCCCCGGGGCACGACGCGCTCCCTCACTGGGGCACCGGCGCACTTTCAGAAGAAACGCGGCAGACCACACACGCCACCCGTGTCATCTGAAATAGAAGGATTAGAATAAGAACAAACAGACCGTGAATCTAAAACAAGCCTGAAGTAGGATTAAAGGGACAAAACAGAAACAGTGTGAGACAGGAAACATAGAGAACTCATAGAATTATTAGGTATGAAAATTCTAACAGTGACTATTAGACACAGGTCCAGGCTGGGACTGAAATGAGACCCAAGGTCAAAGCGAAAGAGAAAACAAAGTAGAGCTGCACAGGCAGACCCTGGAGCTGCACCCGCCACCCCCAGCCCCCCGCCCCACGGCTGGGGTTCGCCTTGAGAGCTTTTTTAAAAAGGGGTTGGTGGAGAAGTTGGCATTGTGTTTCCGGTGCACCTGCCCCACTCTGCTTGCCGTCTGGGGGCCTACAGCTTGGAGGTCCCTCTCCCCTCCCACCTGACCCTTTGGCCCCATGATTTCAGGTCGAATTTCTCCCTCTGATGCCCTACAGACAGGCCTGGTTACACAATTTGCAGGCCCCCATGCAAAAGAAGAATGTGAGGTCCCTTGTTAAAAAAAAAAAATTTATGGGGATGCCTGGGTGACTCAGTCGGTGAAGCTTCTGCCTTTGGCTCAGGTCATGATCCCAGGGTCCTGGGATCGAGCCCCACATTGGGCTCCCTGCTTGGCAGGGAGCCTGCTTCTCCCTCTCCCACTCCCCCTACTTGTGTTCCCTCTCTCACTGTCTCTCTCTCTGTCAAATAAATAAATAAAATCTTTTTTAAAATAAAATAAATAAAAATAAATTTTTAAAAATTATGAAGAATTTCAAGATGGTGACAGCACAACATTAAACCAAGCATGGGTCCCTCCTAAGGGTGGGACCCTGTGGGGCTGCTTAGATTTAAAGTCCAGGAAGCCTACTCAGTCCACAGGGTCCGAGGGCTCCCTGGCCTGCCCCCCCCAACCCCACCTTTGCAGCTGGTGGTGCATCAACTGGCTTCAGGTTTGTTAAGGAGCTCCCTTCATCCCCCTGGCCACCCACTGGAAGCTGTCAAAATCCATTCCCAGGCCATTTCTCCATGCAGGACTAGGCCCAACCTCACCCAGATTTGTTTCTTGTCTCACCAGTGTCTTCCCAGCAGATGAATAACCTTGGAGCCACAGTATCTTTGGAACCTCTTGAGGCCCCGCGTTGCCCTCCGGGCAGGCTCTCAGAGCCGCTCATGCCCAACCCCGGCCACAGGGGAAGCAGACTGCTGGCAGCCCTTCTGGGGTGGGGGGTGGGGGTCTTGTTACCGCAAAGGAAAAGAACATAGGACTCATCCCTTCCCTAGAGCCACCGGTCCACAAAACTGCATTATCAGAAAAGCCATCAGGCCTAGAGGGCCCCAGTGGAAAATTTTGAGTCAGCCTAGAGAATTTTATTTCTCTGTTGATTTAAAGAAAAAAGAAGTGGAAGATGATGAGGGAGTTCGGAGAGTTAATTCAACCCCACGGTGAAAACCTAAGCGTTCTGGCATTCTGCGTCCTCTTAGGGCGCATTCTGATTGGGCAGTGGGAAGGCTTGTGTGGTGGGGGAGGGGCATAAAATATACATAACATAAAATTTAAACCATTTTAATTATTTTTAAGTGTACAATTCAGTGGCATTAAGTACATTCACACTCTTGTGCAACCATCACCACCATCCATTTCCAGAACTTTTTCGTCTTCCCAAACTGGAATCCTGTCCCCATGAAACACTAACTCCCCACTGCCCCTCCCTGCAGTCCTGACAAACTCTTCTCTACTTACCATCTATATGAATTTGTCTGTTCTAGGTATCCCAGGTAAGCAGAATCATACAATATTTGTCCTTTTGCATCTGGCTAATTTCACTTAGCATGATGCTTTCACTTAGAATCTGTGTTATAGCTTGTGTCAGAATTCCATTCCTTGGGGCACCTGGGTGGCTCAGTTGGTTACGTGTCTGCCTTCAGCTCAGGTCATGATCCCAGGGTCCTGGGATAGAGCCCCATGTCGGGCTCCCTACTCAGCGGGGAGCCTGCTTCCCCATCTCCCTCTGCCCCCAACCCAGCCCCCAGCTTGTGCTCTCTCTCGCATGCTCTCTCTCTAATAAAATCTTATTAAAAATGTTTGTAAATAAATAAATAATTTTTAAAGAATTTCATTCCTTTTTATGGATAAATGATATTCCCTTACATGTATCTATCACATTTTGTTTATCCATTCTTCTGTTGATGGACACTTGAGTTGTCTCTACATTTTGGCCTATTATGGATAATGCCAATATGAACATTGGTATACAAGTATTTTTTGAGTCTCTGCTTTCATCTCTTTGGGTTACATATAGGAGTGGAATTGTTGGATCACATGGCAATTCTATGTTTAACTTTTTGAGGAACCACCATATTATTTTCCACAGCAGCTCCGTAAGTTTGCATTCCTGCCAGTGATGCATGAGGGTTCTAATTTCTCTACGTCCCCACCAACATTTGTTATCTGTCATTTTTTTAAATAATAGACATCCTAAAGAGTGTCAAGTGGTATCACATGTGGTTTTATTTAGCATTCCTCTAATTTCCGATGTTGAGCATTTCTTTCATGTGCTTATTGGCCATCTGTATATCTTCTTTGGAGACATGTCTATTCAAATCCTGTGCTCATTTTTGAATTGCATTTTTTTGTCATTGTTGAGTTGCAGGAGTTCTTTATATAGTCTGGATATTAATCCCTTCTCAGAAATACGATTTGCAAATATCTTCTGCCATTTTGGGGGTGTTTTTCCACTGTCTTGACGGTGTCCTGTGACGCACACATGGTGGGGAGGCTTTTGAGGAAATCATGTTAACACAGCAGTCTACTGCTACCCGGAGCGGTACAAGATATTTTCCATTGGTCCCCCCACGGAGATCCACTCTATACTCTTTTCAGTCACCAGGTGGCTAGCTACTCTGTACAGCAACATTGGGCTCCCTTGCCCGATAAACCAAGTGGCTTTGCCATTGGGTTAAGTCAACAGGTGACACCATGAGGAGAACTGCAAGGCCACAGGTTGGCTTTACCTCTACCACAGATCACAGCGGCTATCAGGTGGCCCTACTAATTCCAGGTTCCGGTCACTGCTTCACCCTCTTGCACCTGAAGGCCTTTCACTCTTAGGGGCAATAATGGCTCCACACTCTTGCCAACCCTAAGCTACTACACCGTGCATATTGGTTTCCCTGAACCCTGTGTCGGGGAGGACGTTTCCTTCAACCCTCTTAGAGTCCCTGGCTAGGTCTGAAAATTAAACCAACAAAGATAGATTAATAGGAAAAAGGGTACAAATTTTACTAAATTTTTACATGTACGTGGAAGCCGTCGTAAGAGATGAAGACCTGAAGAAGTGAACAGAGCAGGAAGTTTTATGCCTTTTAGACAAAGAAGCAGTAAATTTGTCAGGATTTGACAAGCAAAGGGGTTTGGGCTAGGGGTAGTAAATGGTGAAGAAATCACTGGGAAACTAAGAGTTAATTTAACAAGGTTTGTTTCTACAGATTTCTCAGCCCCAAATCCCCTGGCCTCTAGTGATAAGAATGTCTTCCTTCCTCCTGGTACAGGGAGGATACCTTTCACATGGCTAGTCTTTGAAATGGCTTGGAGAAGAACTAGGAACAGAGAAAAAGTCAAGATCCACTTTAAGATATAACCTCTACTTTTGACAGTTCTTAGTTAGCAGCATCTCTCTGACCTCCCTGAACGACAACCAAGTTCCGTCTACCCCCTATAGAACCAGTGCTGTTCTTTGACTCTAGCTGGTGTTCCGGGGGCTGAAGCCCCAGGCCCAGGCCTTGCTGGTGGTCTGGGGAAGGGGGCACAGAGCAATAATTCTTCAACCAGCACCTGCTTGCTCCTTGCTAAGCTCTGGATGCCCCAGGAGCTGCCAGCAGCAGGGACAGAGTCCAGCAGATAATTTGGCCATCAGGCCACATGTGCAAGCCTACACATCCCAGAGTTTCTGCAGGCCAGTGTCCCACCCCTTTCCCCTTCCTTGTATTCCAAAAATCAAGGTCTTGGGCCTCCAGGGAGTCACCCACTGAAAATAAGTCAGGACTGAGAAAGGAAAGAGAAATAGAACAGGGAATGCCAAACAGGGAAAGCCAAACATTCTGGCCCAACAATGGGACATCCAGGATTGGAATTATCTCAATAGACAAATACACTCTAGACAGGAGAGTATAAGGGACATTGACAGTTGATACTTTGGGGTCTGGAAGTGTACAGAAAGAAACAGACCATCTCTCTCCTGAAAATTCTGCCCAGTTGCCTAATACCTCAAGAAGTTGCCTGGTTGGTTTTGCAGAAGTGATCCAAACCTAGCATGGGGTGTGTTTTTCTTGGTGATTGAGAATTCAGAATGTTCAGAATGAAGTTAGAGGCAAGAAGCTGCCGAAGAAGTTGGGTTCCACCCAGTTGTGTGCTGGTAAATGTTAACTATGGCTCTCAAATGGGGGGGGAGGGGGATGGGTGGCAGCAGGGAGCCCTGATTAGTAGCATCTCCCAGTTTCCATGGTGTAAATACTCAGACCAACAGCCAACTTCAAGCCATTGACATGATGTCACTGAATGCAGAATTGTAGAGATGTGAATTATGGAGTACTTCTACCATGCAGATACGATAGATAGAAATAACTTCAAGAGCATAGAGAATACTATAAAGTCGTAAAGCAATTAAGATGTGATGTTTTAAATATTTATTTTATTTTGCTTTCAATATAATTTATTTAATTGCAAGCTTATGTAATTTAATTTTTAATAATGGATGTTCACCTGATGGCATGAAAAACTCCTGAAAATCAGCCAGGTTTCAGAAGCCAGCCCACCATTAGGACTTTCACCCTCCCCTGCCACTGACATGTGTGGGTCCCCACACCAATGTAGAACTAGTAGAGCAACCTTGGGCAGAGTGAAAAAATCATGTTGAATTTGAATGGCATTTGAACTGTTCCTTCATTTCCCCATTTCTCTGATGACCCAACATATATTAGTCAGGGTTCTCCAGAGAAATAGAATCAATAGGAGATGAGATAGGTAGTAGGTAGGTAGGTAGGTAGGTAGGTAGATAGATAGAGTTAGAAATAGAAGAGATTTATTCTAGGAATTGGCTCACGTGATTATGGAGGCAAAAAGTCCCACAAACAGTTGTCTGCAAGCTAGAGAACCAAGAAAGCCAAGGGTATATTCAGTCAGAGTCCAAAGGCCTGAGAACCAGAATCTCTGATGTCTCAGGGCAGAAGAGGAACATCCCAACTCTAGAAGAGAGAATTTCTCCTTCCTTCACCTTTCATTCCATTCAGGCACCCAATGGATTGGATTATGCCTTCCCACATTGGTGAGGACTGATCTCTTCACTCAATCCTCTGATTCAAAAGCTAATCTCTCCCAGAAACACCCTCACAGACACCTAGAAATAATGTTTTACTAGCCCTCTGGGCTTCCCTTCCCCCAGTCAAATTGACACATAAAATTAACCATCACACAACCCTAAACCTTTCTTGAAAATTTGTTTTAATTATAAAATCTGGTGGATGTGCAAATAACCAAGGCATAGACAATAATATAATGAGCACTTTTGAACGATCCAGTTTAAAAAACAAAACAACATGGGGCCCCTGGGTGGTGCAGTCAGTGAAGGTGGAGCATCTGACGCTTAATTTCGGCTCAGGTCATGATCTTGGGGTCGTGAGATTGAACCCTGCATGGGGCTCTGCACTCAGTGTGGAGTCTGCTAAAGTTTCTCTCCCTCTCTCTCTGTCCCTCCCTGTGTGCTCGCTCTCTCTCTAAAATACATAAAAAAATCTTTTTAAAAATAATAAAAAGTACAATATTACAAATTCGTCTGAAGCTTTCTGTGTATCTTCCTCATCACGTCCCCCTTCCTCCTCAGAGATGACCACTGTCCTGAATTTGATGTTTACCATTCCCATGCTTACCTTCATGATTTTAGTACATGTGTATGTATGTCTGTGTTTGTGTATATGTGTGTATACATATGTATATGTGTATATGTATTGTTTCCAGTCTCTTTTTACAGATAGGAAAACACAAAAAAAGCTCAGAGTCCAACTTGCTTGAGTAAAATAGTTTTTTCATTAATTTTTTTTAAACTATCTGATTCTAAAGAAAGAAGCTCACCCAAAAGAGGCTTGGAGGTGAAACTGGCCTCTTTATTTCTAGCCCAAAGATAGTTCAGAAGGATGGGGGCATGCCTGGCCATTTCAGGACTGAAATAAATGCTAATGAGCAAGAGAAAGCTTTTTGTTTTTTGTTTTTTTTACTTCCAGATAACAGCCTGTCTTCTGTTTCACTGTGAACACCATAGGTGGCCGACCATGGTTGTCACTAAAGTTTCCATCTTCTGGCTTTTCATAGTCATTCTGTATAAATGCCACTGTGAAGACATCTTATTCATTGAATCCTTTACTAACCATAATTTTCACCCAAGAGGTAAGAGTTTACATAGTATTTCTATTTTATCCTTTTTTTTTAATGACAAATATTGACAGGGCGCCTGGGTGGCTCAGTTGGTTAAGCGACTGCCTTCGGCTCAGGTCATGATCCTGGAGTCCCTGGATCGAGTCCCGCATCGGGCTCCCTGCTCAGCGGGGAGTCTGCTTCTCCCTCTGACCCTCCCTCCTCTCATGTGCTCTCTCTCTCTATCTCATTCTCTCTGTCTCAAATAAATAAATAAAATCTTTAAAAAAAAATAAAAATAAAAAAAATAAATGACAAATATTGACAAACATCAAGGCAGGAAGATGTTATTTACGCAGATTGTTGTAAGCTAAAAGTCACAAGATGGAGATTTGTGATTCTTTATCGAACTTGATTATAAAAGTTTTAATCGAGTACTGTCAGACTCGTAAGCTGGGGAGAGACTTCAGATTTATAACTTGGTCCTAAATGGACAACAACAGCTGATATAAAATCTTGGAATTTAATATCAGCTTTGAAAATGTTAAATTGAGAATTTGAGCTGGTTTTACTTTATGAACTGGCACATTGTAGGATGCACGGCTGTATTGATTTCTGACAGAAGATGCTGTCTCTAAAATGGACTTGAGCCTTTTCATATTCCATTTCATCCTAAAGGCACATTTTAAGTGATGTCCTCTTCATTTCCATTTAGTGCGTGTGACTTAATTAAAGAAGAAAGAAAACAGCTTTACAGAGAAGGACCTCTTCCGAGAGCCTGTCAGGGTCACCACAGGGGTGGAGAATGAAATTAAGGAAATCTGGTAAATGACTTGAAGTTCATGCCATGGATTTTTTTTTCCCACAAGCATTTCAGCTCAAAGCAGATTCAAAACCATTTCCTTGGGCTATTTTTGCAACAGAGTGACAAGAGGAAAGGTGTCTTTTTTTTTTTTAAAGATTTTATTTATTTATTTGACAGAGAGAGACATAGCGAGAGAGGGAACACAAGCAGGAGGAGTAGGAGAGGGAGAAGCAGGCTTCCCCGCGGAGCAGGGAGCCCGATGTGGGGCTCGATCCCAGGGTCCTGGGATCACGACCTGAGCCGAAGGCAGACGCTTAACGACTGAGCCACCCAGGCGCCCCGAGGAAAGGTGTCTTTTGTCACTCCTTAATTTTTTGGCCAACCATCCCCACCTGGAGAGGTCTCTTCACAACCTCTGCCTGCCTTTCTCACTTTCTGGGAATGCAGTGCTCTGGACTCAAAGTTCTTGGAGATGCAGGGCCCAAGCACCCTTGGCCTGGTGAGCAGTGACAGACAGGTCTCCGAACATGCTTATCAGGGCAGAAAGCATGCTAGCATCAGTTGTGCATGTCATGGGCAGTTAACCAGGGTAGCTTTTATGCTCAGGATTCCAGCCCACTGGTGTCTGTACAGAAACCCAAGATTGGTTGGCAAAAAAAACTATCCTAGGGGCGCCTGGGTGGCTCAGTCGGTTAAGTGTCTGACTCTTGGTTTCAGCACAGGTTGTGATCTCATGGATCATGGGACTGAGCCCCTCATTGGCCTACCCGCTGAGCAGGGAGTCTGCTTAAAGAATCTCTCCCTCTGCCCCTCCCCCCACTCGAGCATCTTCTCTCTCGCTCTCTCAAATAAATAAATAAATCTTTTAAAAAAATTTGTCCTAAGCAGGTCTTAGGATAGCCTGTGATTAAAGGATGTTGGAAAGGAGCCTCTACCCAGAAGATACCCTTTGTGTTGGTTTTCTGTGATTGCTGTTACAAATGACCACAAATTTAGTGGCTTAAAACAACACAAACTTATTTCTCTTTTAGTTCTGGAGGTCGGAAGTCCAAAATGGGTTTTATGGGGCTAAAATCAAAGGCCATGTTCCTTCTGGGGGCTTAGGCAAGAATCCTCACCTTTTCTAGCTTCCAGAGGCTTCCCGAATTTCTTGGCTCATTCTTGGCGCCTTCTCTTCCACCTTCAAAGTACATCAATCCAACCTCTGATTCTGTTGTCACATTTCCTCTCTCAGCTTCTGACCCTCCTGTCTCCCTTATAATGATCCTTGTGGTTATATTGGCTCTACCTGGATAATCTAGGATAATCCCCACGTCTCAAAGTCCTTACTTTAATCACACCTGCAAAATCCCTTTTCCGAATAGAGCACTGGGTGTTATATGCAAACAATGAATCATGGAACACTACATCAAAACTAATGATGTAATGTATGGTGATTAACATAATAAAAATTTTTTTTTAAATCCCTTTTCCCATACAAGGCAACATATTCACACAGGTTCTGGGGACTGGGACATACACATCTTTGGGGGGCCATTATTTAGCCCACCACTCTTCCCCCACTACTAAACTGAAATTTTGCCTTTTGAAAGACATTCTTTCTGGTCTTAAATTTTGTATGTTTAAGAGTCCCTTTTAAAATGCAAACACTTCTGGTAAAGCTGTAAAGAGTATCTGAGAGAGCCCTGGCCAGCTCTTGAGTTCTTTCTGCCCTTAACTCTTCTATCCAATGGGGCTGAATTCTGTTGGTTTATGGAGGCCCCTCTGAGGTGCCCCCACCCCAGCCCTAAAGCCATGAGAAAACAAGGAAAAAAAGATTATAAGATTGCATTAAAGAGCACCTGGGCGGCTCAGTCTGTTAAGTACCTGCCTTTAGCTCAGGTCATGTTCCCAGGGTCCTGGGATCGAGCCCCACATCAGGCTCCTGCTCATCGGGGAGTCTGCTTCTCTCTCTCTCTCAAATAAATAAATAAAATCTTTTTTAAAAAAAGATTGTAAAAGATTACATTAATGAATTCATCACTTACCCGATCAGAACAGGGATACTCAGAGTCATCTGAAAGAGAGAAAATGGATCTCAGAGCTGGAAGACCCCTCCCTGAGTTACCAGATTAAGGGGATTATTCTGGATGGTCTCAAGCAGAAGCAGCATGGCCTGGAAGGAAGTGGAAAGAGAAGACACAATGCTTGCGAGCACATGTACCAGGGATCTCTGTTTGCCCATCTGGAGCTGTTCTCCACCTTCTCCATGTTGCTCTGTGATCCGAGAGGCTGGCCTCAACCAATGGAATCAAGCCCTCTGGCTTCCAGTTGAGTTCAGCCAATGGGAGGCACAAGCAGGATCAGAGGACAGGAGGGGAGAGAAGCCCAAGTATTCCTTCCCAGGCCCCTCCCTGCGAGACAGCTTTGGCAATGGCTGTCTTTATCCCCACCCGCCCACCCCCCCAAGAGGCCATGGATCCTATGGTAATGCTCTCCCTCGGAGCTGCAACTGCAGCCTTCTCCAGCTTCTGGTAACTACTTCCTCCTTTTGCCCTGGTGCTGGCAATTACTCCCAGGGTTGCTAGTTGGGGCTGGATTAGGGGTGCTTCATCATCTCTTCTTGGCTTTGAAACACATTTGAAAAGAAGCCCTTCATTAAGCTCTCTGCAATCACTACGCCTTTTCAAGTATGCTGTTTATCTCTTGGCCTGATACCTGTCATATTCTAGCACTGTCCAGAAGAGAGTATGCCTAGTTTGATGGGGGCATGCATCCAACCATTCTGGCAGGTATTTCTTTCTGGCAAAATTGGTGGCCCCAGTCCTTAGCTCTCAATGCCATTAAACTCTGGTCTTCTCTGCCTAATGGCCCCTGCACTGATTTCAGGAGCCCTGAACAGCCCGTGGATACTGTGACTCTACATAGCTTCGCATCCTATGAGAGAGAAGGCACTGATCAGGTTCAAGTCACTTCATCAGGTTTATGTCTTACTGTACATTAATAAATTGGCTTTTTTGTTTGTATTTCTCTCTGACCTTTGTTCCTCTGAGTGATCATCACTCATCCAGTCAAACTGAGGGCATGAGAGAAGGAAGCATCTGGAATAGCAAGGCTGTGAACAGACGCTGGACCATAGTGAATGCCCCAAGGTAAAGGCCACCTTGCCAGGCCACCTGGTGGCTGGGCCCTCTGGCATCTCTTGCAATATCTGTCCCGGCACACACTTCTTGCAGACTTCTATAGCCTCTAATATCTTCCACTGGGTCCACGTTTTATGATCCTCCCACAGGCTGTTATCAGCTAACACCTTGCAGGGATTATGACAGCTGGCTCAGAGCAGGGGACAGCGCTCAATGCCTGGAGAGGGTGGGACATGGCGTGGGGAGAGGTGGGGTGATGAGGTAGGTGAAGGTTGACAGTAAAGGGGCAGTCGACTTGACCTGCTTCACTTGTCTGTAGCTGTCCCCTGGAGCTCTTATTCCCTGTGTCCCCACTATGGGTCCAGGTTCTGGTCTTGGCTCTGTTACTAACTATGTGTGTGACTTTTAACTTCTCCAGATATCTGTTTCTTCAACTGACAAAAGAATACTACAAATCCACGAGTCCATTCCTCATGCATTCATCATTTATATTCAAGTATTTTTTTTTTTAAAGATTTTATTTATTTATTTGACAGAGAGAGACACAGCGAGAGAGGGAACACAAGCAGGGGGAGCAGGAGAGGGAGAAGCAGGCTTCCCGCCGAGCAGGGAGCCTGATGCGGGGCTCGATCCCAGGACCCTGAGATCACGACCTGAGCCGAAGGCAGACGCTTAACGACTGAGCCACCCAGGCGCCCCTATATTCAAGTATTTTAAAACACATATGTATCCTACTGGCATATGGCTGGCAAGTAGAGATTCAGTTTGACGTGGGCTCTTTAGGCTTTAGGTTTAGAGGACCGGAGGTCACATGAACTTAGGCTTTGGAATCCAGCTCCACTACTTACGGTGTAACTCTGGGCAAGTTATTTAACCTCTCTAAGCATTATTTCCCTCATCTGTAAAACAAGAACAACGCTGCCCACCTTATATAGAGGTAAGGATTAAATGAGATAATATATATGTACCCCAGACATAAGCCAGGATCTCCTGTCATCCAGTCTGCATGGAGTGACATTTGAAGAAGACAGTCCTATAAGCAAACGTAATCCATACTGCTTTCTAATAGCACTAGCATTGCTCAGAGATCATAAGAGAGGGTCCAGTCTATAACCCACAGCAAGCTTCCATAAAATACATTTTTCTCTTCTGCCAATCCACCCCCCACTAGAAATCTCACAAAACTCTCCTAACAGCATTAGACTCACCAGATTTAGCAAAACGAAACAAATCAAACAGAAAAGGATGCCCAGTTTAATTTGATTTTCAGATACATAACAAATCTTTTTTTTAGTATTAATATTTCCCATGCAATCTTTGGGACATATTTATACTAAAAAACACATACATTATACTAAAAAATTACTGGTTTATCTGAAATTCAAATGCAATTGGTGTCCTGTATTTTATCTGGCAACCCTACCTTACACCCAACTCACAGACGTTTTTCTGTTCTTCATTCCTCCCCATCCCATATTTGCTACATAGGTTGACTGAGCTTACTAAGTAAGTTTCTCCCACTTCATTTTTAGATTTTTATCTGTGCTCTGCCCAGTACCAGCATCCTCCACAACAAAGGAGGGCTTCGGAAGGGGCCCAGCAAGAAGGACCCTTCCCTCTCCCCCTGCCTCCCCAACACCCCCTCTATTCCATTCCCCCTATTCTATTCCTTCAGAAGCTCAGTAGCCAGGAAAACCTGAGCAGGCAGGAGAGAGGAAGAAGCTAATTGGCAAAGACCAAATTTTCGCTAGTGTTAGGGAGTGAAGGCATTGATCTCGCACGTTACTGAATAAGGTACTTTGCTCAGGGTCTGCAGCATTGTAAACACAGAACTCTGTTCCTCCTCATTATTATGAGAGAGACATCCTTTCCCAGCCTGCCAGCCCAAATCCAAGACCTCATTCTCTATAGAACACTCCAGAGACCTTAAAAGAGGTCTGCCCACCCGGGTGCTCCCACTGAGAAGCTGCAGTCGTGCCAAGCCTCCTGGGTCTGGACCCACAGCAGCCCACGGTAGCCTCCACTCCAGGATGGTCCCAGCTCCATTACTTGGAAGCCCCAGGTGATCCCAGCAACCCTCTGTTCTCAGGGTCACGTGACCCACCATCCCGACCACCCAGAAGTTCAAGATTCCAAAGGCCTCTAATGAGCCAGGGGGTTCCTTCTGGGACAGAAGGGCTCGGTCCTCTTTAAAGATGCCACTGTCCCAATGCTGCTGATGACAGTAATCCTCCTCCATCCCGGGGCCACCTGAGGGAGTTAAATTCCCATTACAAAATCAAAAACCAATTGAACTGGAATAGCGTTGGTCCTGAGCGCCTGCAAGAGGCTTGCCTCATTCCCAAAGGGGTGCTGGGTCCATTAAAGCTTTTCACAGCTGATTGCTCACCTGTTCTTCATTTTCCACTTCACTCGGTGCACTAAACAGTGTCCTGGAGAGAAGGACCCAGCAGAACAAACCAATAAAATTGAACATTTCCCCCTCAATCCTCTTTGAGGCAGACCCTCCAGGCTGTCTCGATGGGGAGATGCAGCTTCATTTCCTTCAGTTTTTTTTTTGTTGTTTTTTTTTCTTCTCCTAAGAGTGGGAATCCAATCTGGGACAGATCAGACCCGGGGCTTTAAAAAAATGGCACCACAATCATTTCTCCTTATAACTACCAAGGGGTTTCTCTCCTGTTCTTTCTTCCTACAACATTGCTACTTCCCCAAAAGCATCACATAAGAAATAGGAGAAAAAAAAAAAAAAAAAAAAAGAAGAAGGCTGAGTGGTATGGTACATTTCCTAATTTTAATTCATTTCAACAAACATTTGCTCTGAGGGACCAACCCACCACAGGGGATCCAAAGTAGGGTAAAGCCAGAGCCTACCCCCACGAGGCCTACCCCGTGTGAGACTCGACGTAAAAGCAGGTGCCCCCCCACCCCCCCACCACTGAGAGGGGCCGTGTGCACACGAGGAACAGGGCAGGACGAGAGCTGGATGGAAGGTCTCGAAAAGAGGAGCAGCACTGTTGTGTGTGTGTTGTTATTGTTGTGGGGTTTTGTTTTTGTTTTTGTTTTACTTTCTCTCCTTTTCTATCCCTCCACTGTTTTCTCATCAAGCCCATCTCCAGCCTATTGGGGTGGCTGAGCTTGAGCTTGGTAATCCTCCAAACCCCTCAACATTCCTGCCACCCTGACTCTAGAGATCAGACCACTTTGTCTAGCTTTTCCTATAGGTCTTTCTGTCCAGAAAAACTGCAGGGTGCAGCATGCAGTATATATTATATACATAATTTTTTTTGGAGATACGGTCAGAAATGCACATACTTTAGAGTTGAAAAGAGCTGGGTTGTCTTACCATCCAGGAAACCATAAGCTAACACAATTCTCTGTGACTCAGTTTGCCGCTGTGTAAAATGCGGACAATAATGCCCAACCCATGGGGCGCCTGGGTGGCTCAGTCGTTAAGCGTCTGCCTTCAGCTCAGGTCATGACCCCCGGGTCCTGGGATCGAGCCCAGCATCAGGCTCCCTGCTCCGCGGGAAGCCTGCTTCTCCCTCTCCCACTCCCCATGCTTGTGTTCCCTCTCTTGCTGTGTCTCTCTGTCAAATAAATAAAATCTTTAAAAAAAATAATGCCCACCCGCAGGTTGGTTATGAGGTGTGAGGAGATGTGCAGTGGGGCTCGGCGAGTGGCAGCGCCCACCGCCAGCGTTAGAGGTGGTCTTCTACCTCCACACATTTTGGCACCTCGTGATAACACTGTAAACATGACGTGCTTTGCTGTTTTCCGATTGTTTCCCATTTGTGTCTGTTTCATTTCACCAACAACATCATAAGCCTCTTGAGGGCACGACAACGAGATGTATCATAAGCATTCAACAAAGAGCTGTTGAGTTTACGTTGCCAGAGAAGGTGGCATTTTTCTGCAAAGCCACTGAGGTTTCCATTTGGGGCCAGAGAATTTCCAGGGCTGAAATGCCGAATGCACATGTTTGCTCAGCGAATAGGGCAGAAGGAAAGATAAAGTGAATTCCACTGGGGCCATGACAGCCTCCTGACAGATAGCCCACAGAGCAGAGAACACAGCTGAATAAACCTGGGCAGAGAGAGAAATGAACGCAGCCAGGGGGATGTTCAGCGGGATGAAAGATAGTAGTAGGTCAGCGTGAGACTGGAAAGGAAACCTCATTACTGCCCAGAGAGAGGCCAGGGCTGCTTTTGAGGTGGGGTGGTGTGCAGGGAATCCCACAAAATGTGGTTGCATGGAGATCAAATGGAAAACTATTGGGGGCAACCACCGACTCGGAGGGCAGGGAAGGTAGGTGATCAGTAAAGGAGTAAAGTCAAAAGATGCTTCTCTCCACCCCACCCCCTGGCCTGGGAGAGGCAGCTGGGCTGTGGCCATCAGAAGAGAAACCTGTGGGATACTGAAAAATTGGAAAATGTTTCTTGTGGGATCTCTATGCGTACCTGGCAGATAGAAAAGGGTCAATAAATATTTGCCAATGATTAGTTGAATCCTGAGCATCAGAGACCTATAATGTAGTGTTCGTTAAATGGGGATCATCGAGGCCCGTCCCTTTGCTTTACTGTGTGGAAACCAAAGTCCAGAGAATTAAAGCGACTTGCCCAAGGCCATGCCGGCAGGAAAAAGCTGGGAGTGTGGTTCAGATCCCCCAGGTCTCGGCTCACTGCTCGTTCTTTAGGCAAACCAAACTACAATGAGCAGCAGCAGTTCTGTTTCTCGTGGCCCGGGCCCCAGCCGCACCTCGACCTCCATTCAAGCTCAGATGACTTCCACGTGGGGCTTTCTTTTTCCCAGGTTCTCTTCCAACCTGGGTAACACGGTTGCTCTGGGCTTGTTTTCTCCCTTCGGGTTCTAAACACATCTTTCAAAGCTGGAGAAACTTTAGTGAGGAAACCAACATAACTGTCTTCACAGAGTAGAAGACTCAGTCTGGCTCAGCTCTCGTCATTAATATTGTCGTTATCAGTATTATTATTAGGGGCCGTGCCTGGGTGTCTCAGTCAGTTAAGCGTCTGCCTTCAGCTCAGGTCATGGTCCCAGGGTCCTGGATCGAGTCCCGCATCGGGCTCTCTGCTCAGCCTGCTTCTCCCCCTGCCCCTCCCTCTGCTTGTGTTCCCTCTCTCGCTGTCTCTCTCTGTCAAATAAATAAATAAAATCTTTAAAAAAAAAAAAAGACTTTCCAATAAACAGAGCAGGCCTCCCGCAAGCTTCCACAGCACACACAGGAAGGAAATAAGCGAGTCGATGCTGGCCTGAGCTGAGTCATAAAGACTCAGATAGGAGAGTCTGAAGGAAGGTGACTGGAGCGTCCCGGCTTTGTGAGCACACAGCTCAGACAGAGGTGGTAGAAAAATCGCTCCCTGCCCGTCCCATTGCCAGAGCCCCCGCAAGTGACCCCAGAGCCCAGGGCTCCTCACACTGGCATTTTCCTGCTGATTTTTTAAAAGGTACCGGTCACTGCCAATCTTCTGTTTTATACCTTTTAATTGTTTTAAAATTGTGTGCTCTGGGCCCTGAGGTGATTTGAACACCGAGGGCAGCACTCTATAAAATAAATAGATAATGAGCTGTATTCCCGTCCCTGCAGGATGGAGAGGGAGCCAGCGGGGGTGGGGTGGAAGAGACAGAGAAGCCTTCTGAGGGTTTGCAGGGTGCAGGGCCTCACACCTGCCGGCCGATCCTTCCCCTGTTCCTCCAACGGTGCCACATTGGGCTTCTGGACACCAGTGGGAGCTGGAAAATTGGAAGCTAGGAAGTTTCACAAGGCATTTGGAAACGTCTGAGGGCTTTGCTGCTGCCCAGGCCAGCCAGGCAGAGCAAACTTGAGAAGATGGAGTACCTGTGGGGATGGTGTCCTTGCACAGTTGTACAGAACACAGCCCCAGAGTCAGGAGGGGAGAAGTAGGATTGAAAGGAAAACTCTAGAACCACATCTTCCCGGCTCCAACCGAAAGGCCCAAAGGCCAACCAGGAGCTGCTGGCAGCATCCACATTTTTCTTGCTAAGGACCAATTCAGGTCGGTGATTGAGAGGGAGGCCAAGAGTTCTCTGGAGTCACATCTGGATTCCAGCCCCCCTCACCTTTTCTGAGTTTTAGTCACTTCATCTTAAACAGCGGTGATGGTAATAATACCTTCCTCATATACACGTCGGGAAGAGCAAAGGAGCTGGGTAATCCAAGGAAAGTGCTTACTTAGCCAATGCCGGGCACGTGGCAGACAGTAAATATTAGTTTTATTGTTATAATGTATTTAGGGCTGTATGAAGCCTTCGTGAGAGAAGCAAAAGGAGTAGAAACAGTCACTGTCCCTGAGGAATATGTTCTCCAAACTCCCACCCCGCCTCCTGTCTGCCCACCAAATCTGATTTCTCTTCAGTAGCTTCCAAACATGTGGTGGAGAGAGCCTGGCTGTGTTCCCTAGCTAAGCTGCTCCTCCACCCAGGGCCTCCACTAAGGTCAGCTAACTTCTCTGAGCCTCAGTTTCCTCTTCTGTAAAGTGGAAATAATAAGAAAGCCTCTGCCTCCTTCATAAGGGCACAGCGAGCTTCAACTGCGATTATGTGTGAGTGTAGCCGAAAGCTGTAAAGGAGTGTGCAAAACAGAAGGTTAGTATTCTCCTAATCTCACGGGTTTCACCAAGCGCTGCTCTGTCCAATGAGAGAAATTCAATTCAAACTGTTCTAAGTGAAAGAGAACAACAACAAAAGGATTTCCTTAGCTCTTGCAACAAAAAAATTAAGGAGTAAATTCTGGACTAGCTGGATCCAGGTTTCCAAAAGATGACATTAAAAACCTGATTCTCTTCTTCTCTCAGTCCCGCTTTCCTCTGTGTTGGCTCTACTCCCAGGTGGACTTATCCGATGAGATGGCAAAGGTGGCCACAGGCAGCTCTAGGCTTGCACCTGTCAGCTTGGCAACCCCAAAGCGAAACAGTCCACCCCTCTCCATAATTCCAGCAAGTGCCAAAATTGAGTCTCAGTGGCCTGACCCGAGTCGCGTGCCGGTTCGGTGGCCTTTTTACCTATGGCCAGGAGAATGGAACATGCCAATTGGCCAAGCCTGAGTCACGTGCCCCCCACCTGGAGCCAGTAGATGTGGTCGCTCCTCCCGCAACCACATACACAGAATGAGAGGAGGCAGTTCCCTAGAAGAAAGGCAGTCTGGGGTTTCCGATAGAAGAGAGAGAGGAGACACCGGACAATGGATATCCACGGCACACAGATTTTGCTACTGTGTTTTCTGGCAGGATGTAGGAAAGAGAAGTGAGAGCCAGACAAAAAGTCCCAGAGAGCAACTATACATTTGCTTGGTGCTCTGTGGTTGAATCGGCACTTCCCTTCCCTGGAGAACTCTGCCCAGTAACATGGAAATGAAGGTCCTGGTCCATTTTTGGAAGAGAGAACTACTCCTGCTGAGAAACACCACTGTGAGTGATAAAGGGAAAGAGAACCCTATTTCCTGACTCATTAAAGCAAGAAAGTGCTTAATAAATACCATTTGATGATAAAGTTCTGACAAGGCCACTCAATAACCCATGATTCTGACTGCACCACTTAAGAATCTGCAGAGCCCAGATCTCAGCTGCTATTAGTAGAAGTCCTGTTGGTGGCAGGCTGGAGCAGGTTCTGCGCACAGGAGGGCAAATACCAATTGGGGACCCAAGAAACCACAGGTATTTCAATCTAAGTCACAACATCATTTCAGCCCCATTCCACTTCCCTTGGGGGCCTGGCCGGCTTCCTGCCATTCTATCACCTCTTCTACCTCCTAAATAATACTTCTTGTGCTGTTTTATTACATATAAAAGGTATATACATACTTATTTCAGGAAACTCAAATAAAAGGATAAGAGTCCCCATATCCTACTCAACCTGGCTGCAAATCCTCATATCCTTTTCTAGGCATATATGAATGGGTACTGCATATAAGATTTTTAAGTGAGATTATCCTGTTTTATAACATATATTGAAAATACTCCTCTATACCTATAATACACTTCTATAGCATCTAGAGCACATCTATACACATCTACAGCATTAATAAATTCAAGGGTTTTTAAAAGTTATATGGATGTACCATAAATTATATTTATCCAATCCCCCATTTTTGGACAGCTAGATTATTTACAAGTGTTACTATTATGGTGTTCTCTGCAGTCATTTAAAGGTAAAGCAAACATACCACTGAATAATGGGATTACAGTAGGGTAGTATAATGGCCAGAATATTAGGGTAAGAAATGTGGGGCACAGTACAGAAAAAGGACTATGAGAGAAAAGAAGTGCTCTCAGAAAAATATTATTTCCGTCTGACATCATGTAGACCACAGCTGGAATCCTGAAGTTTTTCTGGGCTCTTCTCCCAGCTCAGTGGAGTTTTTGCTAATTAAATGACATAAAGAAGCTTTATCCAATGGGTCCTAGTGCTTCTATGTGGTGGTGGTGGATGGGTCACTAATTACATTAGCTTCGAATATATATGTTTCTGTTAAATAACTAGGTGATAAATCACTCCACAACTTACTGGCTTAAATCAACCATCACATTTGCTTATGATTCTGTGGGTCAGCACACAGGGCCATATTGGGTGGTTATTCTGTGTTACATGCCATTTGCTGGGGTCATGCACTTGACTTCCTTTACATGGTGGCTGGGCAGTAGGTCTGAGAAGAACATACATATGTCTGACACCTCAGCATTTCTCTGCATGGCCTCTCTCTCCACATGGTTAGCTTGGGCTTCCTCACAGCATGGAAGTCTCAGGGTAGCTACACCTCTTACATGGCAACTGTTTCCAAGTAGGACAAAATTGGAAGCTACTGAAATCTTTAAGGCCCAGCCCTAGAAAATGCGCAATGTGACTTCCAGTGCATTCTGTATGTCAAAGCCAGTCTCAAGGTCAGTCTAGATTCAGAGAAAAAGGAAGTAGAGTCTGCCTCTTGATGGGAGGAGAGGCAAAGAATTTGCATCCCTCTTAACCTACTACAACAAATCCGATGAAGACAAAAGGGTTACAAGGGTCTTGCATAATTAAGAAGCAGAACACTATGGGGTTGCAAATCACTAAGACCCAAGTGTGGACTCATCCAGCTGGAACAGTTTCCCCCAGTTCTGAGCAGTGAACCAAAAGAGACATTACCAGGGTTGCATGTGGAAAATGGAATCTTCGGCAGAACTCATACCCAGGCGACAATAGTGACAGTGATCCTGCCCCACGGCCCTCACCCACGGTGCCGGAGAAGGGCACTTCAGCCTGGCTCCTCCCTCTGCTGTGGATCATATCCGCCCCTGAGCTCCCCCAAGACACCTCCTTTTGCAGATTCCTCATTCCTTAAACAGTAATTCTTTCCCAAGCCTGTATTATATGAGTTTTGAGATCTTCGTGAGAACCTTTGTGTGGAAATTACAAACACTGGTTCTGAAAGTCTTGCTATGCTTCCTCAGACTGGCAATAGAAAAGAAGGTATAGGCTGCCTCATGAAAATGGTGAATTTCCCATGTAAGAGTTAGTCATTTCTTTTCATATGGGGGCCTTGAGAAAACTAAAATCCCACTCACGCCGTTGGACTCTAGAGGTCTGCGTGATCAGCTGCTCACTCACGGACCCTGACTGTCCCCCTCACGATTACTGTGATGGCACAGGGAGTTTCTTGGTCACACCCACTCCCGTCTGAGAGCTAGTTCTATAGCTTCTTACGGGCTTGTCCAAGTGCTGGGCTGGCCTAAATTTAATATCAAGTCATTCGTTGCCTATTTCCCACTGAATTGATCAAAAAGATGCTGCTACTTGGGATATGTTACCTCTGAAATAAAGACATTTGTGGGGTAGTATGTAGGCAAATGGGCCACATGATGGGCGGGAGGTTGGATCCTCTGTTGTAATCTAGACAAAACCTTGGCCCCAGCCACGGAGATCTCTCTTCTCTGCAGAAATGTACACTGTGGCCTCTTTAAAAAGGGCTAGACTTCATGTCTGTTTTCACTCTAAGCTGATCAGATAAGGGCTGACCAGCTCTTTCATATTTAAAGTTTCTTTTTCACAGTCTAGCCTGAAGCCTTGTGCCTGTTTGATTTGTACAACACAAAGCTGGCTGATGCGGGCGAATTGAGACAAATACCATCTTTTCAGAACCGAAAATGACTCCATTTTTTCCTATGCCTCCCTCCCTCCCACCGTAAGGCCATGTTCGAAAAGCTGGGCGTGGGACAGATGCCTGCTTCCATGGGAGAGAATTCTGCCCCCCGCCACCATCCCTTAGGCCTCTCTTGTTACTGTTCCTAGACCACTGGGAAGAAATCAAGACATTACTTTATTCGATCAGGATCATTTATAAATAGCAGAACCACTTTCTGCTTCGCTGAAGCTCATGATATTGAGATGAGTGAATTAAAGTAAATGGCTATTAGAGAAAGTAGGGGAGTGAATTTTAATGTAGCATATGGCAGACCTTCCTTTGGAGTCTTTTCCTGTCACAACCGTTGTGTAGGCAATGGGGTGAGCACTTTGGGACTTGTGTCCCAGGTCCTTGCACCTGGATACAAGGCTCTAGGCAGGCCAGACCAAATGGAGGAGGATGGGGCACTGGGCCTCACACCAACCCCCACCCCACCTCACCACCTTCTGAGCCTGAAGGTAGCAGGTTTCCACAGACTGAGCTTCATTCTGTGGCTCCAGAGGAAGAAAGTGCCCTCTTCTGTGCACAAGTCTTCTATCTCTGATAGAAAAGTTCCCTTTACCTGGTGCCAGAGTGTCTGGAAAAATTCAAGGAAAAGAAAGGAAAGGTGTGTGTGTGAGAGAGAGGGAGAGACAGGGACAGACAGAGACAGAGAGAGGAGGAGGGAGGGAGGAGGGAGGGAGGGGTTGAGAAAGAGGACATGAGCACAGTCCTGGGCTTTCTCACATGTTGGCTCTCTGCTCTCAATGAGCTGAGTCAGTACATCCTGCTGAGAACATGCCCTCCCTTCCCTCAGAAACCTGAAAGGGAACTTTGACTTCATTCACTGGTCTGATTTGGGCATTGTAACAAATACTTTATCCTGGCTTTATGTTTGGCCTTTTGTGACACCCTGAGGGAGTAGCTGCATATCTCTCTCTCTCTCTCTCTCTCTCTCACACACACACACACACACACACACACACTTCATACTTAGGCATTAAAGTAGGATTCTCCTGCTTTATGCAGGGAGCTGTGAGGACCTAAATACTAAGGTGTAGCATCAGGGTGCAGGAAAGAAAAGAGTGGGAAGAAAATTCACTCAAAAGGACTTTGAGTCTGCAGATGGGGCTGTTTTTTAAACTTTATTTTGAATTAATTTCAGGCTACAGAAAAGCACAAAGTACTTTTTATAGAAAAATACAAAAAGGACAAAGAATTCCTGTACACTCTTCATCTGATTTGCTTATCATTTTCTCTCTATATATACATATTTTTTCTGAACTACTTGCAGATAAGTTGCAGATATGATGCCCCTTTATCCCTAAATACTTGAGCACGCATTTCCAAAAAAAAAAAAAAAGAGAACATTCCCTTTCATAACCCCAATACATTATCAAAATCAGGAAAATAATATTGATGAAATACTATTATCTAAACTACACATCTTTTTCAAACTTCATCAGTTTTCCTAACAATGTTCTTTGTAGCAAAAGAGAAAGATGTTTTTGATCCAGAATCCAATCCCAGATTACACATTACCATGTCTCTTTAGGTTTGTTCAATTAGGATACTTCCTCAGTCTTTGTCATTCTTGACATTGACATTTTGAAGAAAATAAGCCATTTATGGAATAGACTGTCCCTCATTTTGGGACTGTCTGATGTTTCCTCACCATGAGATTCAGGTTGTACATTTTTGGCAGGAATACCACAGAGGTCATATTATGTCCTTCTTAGCGTATCACATCAGGAGTTACAGAATTCTCCTATTTGTCCCCTGTGACGTTAACTTTAATCACTTGGTTCGGGTTGGGTCTGCCAAGCCTCTCCACTCTCCAGCTACTATTTTTCTCTTTGAAATCAATAAGTATTTTATGAGGAGATACTTTGAGATTGTATAAATACACTGTTTCTCATCAAACTTTTACCCACTACACATCCACTGCTAGTTCTTGCCTGAATCAATTATTGCTCTGAAGGTTGCCAAATGATGATTTTCTAATACCATTATTTCTTCTATATTTATTAGTTGAAATTTTACTGTATGACAGGGCTTTTTCTTTTCCTCCATTTATTTATTTGTTTGTATCGGTATGGATTTATAGTTCTTATTTTATTCAATAGATTTTAAACCTAAAATTTTTTCCTAAATTCAGATTGTCCCAAATTTGGCTGGTGGGAGCTCCTTCCAGCTGTCTCCTTTGTCCTTTGGACATGTCCAGGGAGGGCTACTTTTGAGGGAGGACGAGCCAGAACTCTGGTCCAGAATGTTTCTCCAAATGTTGGAAGTTGAAATCGCACACAAGAATGTCATTTTTAATACTACGATAAAACACACATTATATGCCAGTGCAATTTAGAGTTCCAGTGGAGTAACAAAAGGTTGATGAACATTCATTTCATTGTCTTTCTATACACCAGACTCATTTTGAAAGTCAAGGCTTGACTCCTTCTCCCATGTCCTGGTCTCGATGTGAGGCCAGTCCACTTCACAGTAAACCCACTGAGGAACTAGGAGAGACAGAGAGTCAGGGAGGTGAGGGGAGAAGAGAGGGAGGTGGAGAGGAATGGGAAAGGAAAAGTAAGAAGGCAAGAGAAACTCCTCTCCTCTCCTCTCGTCCTCCTCCAGGGCAGCCTGGCACCTGCGGCTTCCTCACGGCCCCCATGCGCACTGACCCCCCCAGGACGCCAGCCCTCTGCCGTCACAGGCATCCGTGTGAGCAGAAGGCAAGACATTTCGTCACCTTCATCTCAGAAAAGGGGCTGGGAGGCGATGCGGCTGTGTCGAAGGAACTCGGGTCTCCTCAGCACAGCCACACCACTGGAAGGGATGGAAAGACAGGAGGGAAAACACTGGGCTTGTGATGCCCCCTCCCTCTCTGCTCTGGGACTCACACCACAGGCTAGAGGCGCTTCCGGCAGAATTGAGTGCTGGGGAAAGCCTGCGATAAATCAGCTCTGTCTTCACTAGCCAGGGGGTTGCTATGGCAATAGGAATACACTGTAGGTTTTAAGAGATGTAATTTTCTGTGATTCACTGTATATTTTTAGCCATTTTTCTTCCTGTATTGTCTCCCTGTGGCAATTGCCTATTAATGCTGGTCTGCACCAAGATTGGACTAAACGGTGCATTCTCAGAAGTGATGAAAACCCCGGAGATCAGTAAGTACAAGAGGGTTATGGCCCGTGGATTTAAGGGTGACCTGAGAGAACAACCCGCTGGGTTGAGGACATGGATTAATTAGCTTGGGCCGTGCCACACCTCAGGAAGAGTGAAGGAGAATGAAAAGCTCCAGAAAAACGGTGCTGGGTTGCTTGGAATGGGAAACTGAGTCACATTACTCCCTGCAGTCAGGGGGCTCACAGGGTGTCCAGGCAGGTCCCACACACCAGAAACAAGCCTCCTGAGTGAGGGAAACTAGGACCCGGGTTTCTGAATAAGGATTCGGAACAAAGCCTACTAACGTTCTGTTAATCTAGCTCACATCTCACTGCCGTTTGTATTCTTTCCTTTTCTTCCTTCCTTCCTTTAATTTTTCTCATTTTTTCACCATAAAATTTGGTGGAGGGACTGAGAGGAGGTGAAAATTCAATCAGTCCACTTAGACCGATTGCCTTTGTGAATAGGGATACCAGGAGTCTTTCCATTTGGAGCAGCAGAAAACCCAACCTAACTGTTAAAGCACAAAGAGAACTCACTTTCTCTCATAACTGAAAAGTCCAAGGGCTAGTCTCAGGCACAGCTATTCATGGGGCCAGATGACATTATCAACATCTGGGCTCTTTGTCACACCAAGTTCTGCTGAATGTCTTGGCATTTGGGCTGTAATAACATAAAACTCAGCTAATGGAGGCTTCAACGAAGGGTGGTTTGTTTTTCTCACATAAGAAGTCCAGAGATAGGGTTGTGGTTTTTTTTCCTCCCATAACAAGTAGCCCAGAATAGGCACCAATGACATGACTATGCAGCAGCTCATTAATGTTATCAAGAACCCCAGCTCTTTCTTCATTTCGGCGGCCCTGGTCGTTAGGGTCACAGGAGGACTGCTTCAGCTCAGGCGTTCAAGGCAGAAAGAAGCAGCAGCTGTATCTGATTCTTTTATCTAGAAAAGCAAACCGTCCCCAAGGCCCGCAGCTGGTCTCTGCTTCCGACCGATTGGACACATCCGTGTCACAGGACACACGGCCACTCGGAGGCTAAGAAAGCGTATTTTTTGTTTTTTTCTGGCCGCTACAATAGAGGCAGTCTTCTGTTCGTGTGGCAGAGAGAAGCCATAGCCAGGATAGCGGGATGGGTCTGCCTCTTCATCGTCAGGTCTGCTTTGTCACTCCAGGTTGTCCTTCCCCAGCTGGGGCGGGGGGAGGAGGTAGAAGAGAAGCTCAGGCAGCTCCCTTCTAAGGCCGCCACACAGGAGTTGCAGCTCGGCCGCTCTTCTGCTCACATCCCATTGGCCGGAATCTAGTCACGTGGCCACAGCTAGCTGCAAGGGAACCTGGGAAGCGTGCCGTGTGCAGAGCCAGGTGCCCAGCCAGGAGGGGGAGCTCTGTTACTGACGTGTCGGCGGGGAGGAGTATTGCAGGACGGTTAGCAGCCTCCTCCAGAACAGTTATGAGAGAAAGGATGTGAATGGGTGTTGGATGAGCCAGCCAACCATTTCTGCGTCAGACTCATTCTCAGACAGGCCGAGTAGAGACGCCTTTGTGGACATTAAGACAGCTTCAGCGACACCAGCCTCGCACCCTCCAAGCCATTAGCGAAAGAGCCCAACATCTTTGCCGCTTCCCCGTCAGTCTCTTTACATCTTAGTTCTGATTGGATCCTCTGCCCATCCTTGAACCATGGGGATGCAACGCAATGCTCTGATCGTCATACCTGAGTCGCTTGCTCCACCAAATCACTGAGACCTTTCTGGGCCTCAGTTTGCTCATCTGTACGATAGGCATAACAATAGAACTTTCCTCATAGGGTGGTGGGATACTGCCACTAGTGGGCCCATTGTCCATAAATGCATTCTCACTTGACCCTATGACCAGACTCACCCTAACAATGTCATTTCAGAAGATAAGACTACTAAAAATCAAAGTAAAGCAAAGGTGGTTGGGTAACTAACTAGCCTGTATTTCATCTCCGAGTACATTCCAAAGTAAAAGTATTCACCAAGCACTTGCTGGTACTTGGCACTATGTGGAGCACTTTCCCTGAATTCTATCCTAATTCTCATAGTAACTCCGTGGAGAGATCCTTTCTCTGAACAGATGAACAGATGAAGTTATAGGTCCTTGCCCTAAGGTCACAGCCAGCACAGTGATGGGGCCGCAAACCTAGGACTAACTCTGAAACCCCCCACTCCGCTTCCTCTTCTTGTGTTGAAATAAGTAATAGCACACAGTTATGGGCTCAGGGAAATCTGGCTGATCGGGGCAGTCGTGAGAGAGCACAGCTTAGAGCACCCTTTGAGAGAGAGCATGCTGCCAGGGTGCGGCGGGCTGACAGCCTCCAGCCATGGCGCCTTTGGGATCCCGGTAGCGTTCCCAGAGGCCTTGCTCTCCCCGAGCACAGCTGGGGTCCGAGAGCCCCGCCAGGCCCGCCCAGTGGCAACTCCTCCGCTCTCGGGCTTCCCAGCAGCCTGGCCATAACTTTCTTGGAGCTGTGGTCTACTCTGCAGTTCTTCCTCCCCAAGGCTCTTTCCTGTCCTCTCTCCTTTGGCAAGCAGCAGGCCTGCATGGTTGCCAGAAGGCTCTCTTCGCCTACCCCGGGCTCCCTCACCCCTCCCCCTTCACAGGTGTTCTCCCCAGGACATTTTTTGCATACCTAACTCCATCATGACATCTGTTTCTCAAAGGACCTGGAATGACACACTTGTTGAGACCTGCCTTGACTCCCTGCATGGACTATGCCACAGGGATGTATGGTTCCAAGGATTCTTGAGTGTTGAAGAACAAATGAGCAATGAAAAAACTAACTCAAAATTTGGGGGGTGGGGAGGAGGATCTAATGTAGACCAATGAGGAGGCTCCCGGCCTGGCCCTTAGAAAGTGGAGTCTCCTTCTCTAAGCATGGTTCTGAAGAAAGGGCAGAACAGCCCTCGCTGACCTTGCAAGTGTGTGGGAAGGGTCTGAGACCTGTCTAGAGTCACACCACAGGGTTGCAGAGAGATTCCAGGCGTTCCAGTTCTCCATCCAGAAGCATCCAATGCTACTTAGACAAGGAATTGATTCTTTACAAGAAGAGCAAAGACTGCTACTTACTGAAGGGAGAAAAGGATCAGTTGAGAAAATACACTGGCTTTCGACAAGGATCTCCAAACTGAAGTGGGATTACTCTTGTTGCCCCTGGGAACACGGACCACGTGCCACAACGACCTCCCCCCACCCCCAGGATGATGTAGGCCAAGTGCTTCTCATAAACTGTACGCAGTGATTGCCAACTGGTGGCTGCCGAGTAGATGCAGCCTACAAACATGTTTGCTGTTGTGTCTTATAAAACTTAAGATGAGTTGCCAAGATTTATCAATTGGGATATTTTCCATAAAAATCTAGAGGCCTGGCTTTCCTGGAAAAATCAGCAAATCTCGACATACTCAGCCTGCATGCGCACTTCCAGCTTCAGACAGGACCAGACTCCCCACTGCTCCTGTCTCATTACACCTGAAGTCGCTTGAGTTTATCAAGCCAGGCCTAAACCTCAGGGCAGTCAACCTACCTGATTTTGAAAACTCAGATTCAAGTCATGAGGCCTGGGGAGGATGGGCTGCTGTGAGCTCTTTAAGAAAAGTGAGTTACTAAGCCAATTCATAGCATAAGTAGGATTTCAAGATGGAATCTTTTAAAAAGTAGTTTTTAAGCACTCCCACAGAATGAAGAGCATTATTAGCACAGCTGGGAGGTTCGTCAGCAGTGACAGCTGGGGGAAGGGGACTGGCGAGCGGCGCAGACCCTGGGGCTGAAAGAGGTCGGAGTTCTGTCCCGGCTTTGCCCTTACTCGTGATGTGGCCTTGAGGGTTTCCTTCATGCTCAGATCAGGTGCCCAGTGTTGTGACAAGAATAATCAGAGCTAACGTCTGCAGAGTGCTTATTACCTGCAAAGCAGGCTGTGAAATGCTTCGTGTGCATCCTCTTATCTCACACCAAGTCCTGAGGCAAGTACTGGTGTTTTTCCTAAAGCATAGGAAAGTTTTGTGACCTGTCCAAAGTCAGAGAGTCAGTAATGGAAGGAGCCAGGATCTGAAGCCCAGATGCTCCGACTCCGGAGCGCACACGTGTATTTACTACACTGTAGTGTGTCCACCTGCCCGGCACGCCCCTCTTCAGAATTACACAAGATGATGTCCGCCAAGTGCTTTTTGTACATCGTAAAGTGGTACAGCAATATTCACTATGATCAACTGAGCACTACATTTTTTCCCCAAAACTGATGTTTTATCTAAAAATCACTGATTCAGTTAGCCCCTTTTAATTCATTCAAATTAATGGGGTTTTTTCTTTTAAAGAGAGTCAGAGGAAAGCGGGACTCAAGACTCATCATTAGTCCTGCAGCGCCCCCTGCTGATAAGAATCATGAAAATGAAGCAATTCTAACAGCAGGTGATATTGACCCCCTGGGCCCCCCTGAACAACTATTTCTGGAGCATCTTACTTTGACCTGGGCATTGTACTAGCTGTCACATGGTCTAGAGTGTAGGAACGGAAGACATGGGAGGTCCCTTTCCAGCCAAGCCTGCCCTCTGTGATTTAGATATAGGAAAAGGAAAGCAGAGAAAGCCACAGACGAGGGTGACCCCACTTTCCATCATGACATCACAGACAGGAGACCAAAGCCCGACGTTGTTGTCATCCTCTCCCTCCGAAGAGCACAGGAAACCCCAAGCCATGAGGTGAATGGTACACCTGCTCAGGGGTGTGTGTGTTCATGTCTAACAACCGGCTCTCTGGCACAGGGAAGCTCTGGTATGTAGTGTTTGCCAATTTCCGTGGTGTAAATACTCCCACTTCGACCAATTTCAAGCTACCAACATGATGATTCACGAGATTCTTGAAAATTTAACAACTGGTCTCTCACAAGCTGGTAGGAGCTGGCTCGGACACACCACCTTTTTTATCTCTAGAAAAAATACACCCTCTCATCGTCCTTCCCAATCAACTAGACTCCAGAATCCTTCCAGCTGGTGCACATCAATGAGCAGGCACAGATCAGCCTCACCCCAGGAAGGCCGACCCCAAATAGAGAATGGGGGTACCGGCTGAGGTCCCCTCAGCATCCACAGGTGGCGCTAACCAGGGGTCCACTTCTCCTTCCATTCCCTCCCTCCCTCTTGCTAGTCTTTTTCATTTCTAACCAAGCAAAGAGAGAGGGACTGCCCTGAACATCATGAGCAGCCCTGAAAGAGAATGTCCTTCGGCCTTCACCTTCCTGTCTTCACCTCCAAATACCCTCCACATAGACTGGGTTCACAGGCCTGCCTCAGCCCAGAAGCTCTCACCCCAGCAGAGGGCACCTCCTGGCTCCTGGAGGAGCTCCGGATCTTCTGGTGTGAGGAGGCTGGCCTCCCCTGGACCATGAGCCACTCACTTCATTTAAAACCCAAAGCAGGTGGCCTGCCTTGGGCCCAGGAAAGGAGGAGGAATGTGTGGGATCATGCACAGCCTGGGGGAGCAGCTATCAATTGTCTCCAACTGGAGAGGTGAGCCAGGCGGAGCCAAACCCAGCTCTCAGGAGCCCCAGAGGACCAACCTCCCGAGGGTGTGCTTTCTACTCAGCCCAGAAATCACCCTGGAGCCCACTAAATAAACCCCAAGTCTCATGACCCCAGCTATGTAAGCAGTAGCCCCCAAACCTCCACCTCCCATGAGATTAGCCATTCCCTTGCTTGCTCCCCCCAACCTGCCCTCGATTTCCTCCTGCAGCCGCAGTCCCTCTTTCCAAGAACCCCGTATCCTACCTACCACACGATGCAACCAAAGGGAGAAGACTGGCTCCCACTCTGGCTCAGCTGCTTGGGGTTGTTCGTCCTTGAGGAAGTTTCTCAACCTCCTGAGGCTTGTGTTCTGAGGCCTAAATAGAAATTGTCATCAGTGCTATTGAGAGAATGAAATTGGAATGTGTGTGAAAAAGAATTTATAAATCAGACTGTTACATAAATGGTTATTTTTCTGCCTGAGAGAGGTATTTACAATGTGTTTTTTCTCCTTATAAAAGGAACATGAATTCTTTGTGGACATTTTGAAAAATACATTTGAATAAAAAATAAATAAACAAGAATCCCTCAGAGTTAACTACTATGCACATTTGGTATTTTCCCCAGGTCTTTTTTCCCATCTGTATAGAGATATGCCTTTGTTAAAAGCGAGGATAAGGATACTTATGACCCAAGGGTGGTGCTCTCCCCCTCACCAGCCCACAGACCTGCTCCAGCATTCCCCTGCATCCTCGCTGCAGGGAAGAGGGTGGACTTAGTCTCTCACTAGACACAAGGCTGGGGGGCCTGCTGGGTCCCCAAGTAAGGAGACCTTAGACTAGAACCTGTTCTTCCTGATAGAGACCTTCAAACTTTGTACTCTGCAAACCATTTTGGAAAGATCATATGCCCCTATGGATCACTTGTCTGCCTATCCTCATTTACAAAATAAATTTTTAAAAATTAAAAGAGAGGGCGCCTGGGTGGCTCAGTTGGTTGAGCAACTGCCTTCGGCTCAGGTCATGATCCTGGAGTCCTGGGATCGAGTCCCGCATCAGGCTCCCTGCTCAGCAGGGAGTCTGCTTCTCCCTCTGACCCTCCCCCCTCTCATGTGCTCTCTCTCTCCTCTCATCCTCTCTCTCAAATAAATAAATAAAATCTTTAAAAAAAAAAAAATTAAAAGAGGGAAGGTTTTTGCTTAGTAAGGCATATGCTGCTGCAGCAGTGTTCTTAAGATGCTCCTACTCACGGGGGCGCCTGGGGGGCTCAGTCGTTAAGTGTCTGCCTTCAGCTCAGGTCATGATCCCAGGGTCCTGGGATCGAACCCCCATTGGGCTCCCTGCTCAGCGGGGAGTCTGCTTCTCCCTCTCTCTCTCTCTCTCTCGCTCTCTCTCTCTGCCCCTCCTCCCCATTTGTGTGCTCTCTTTCTTTCTCTCTCTCAAATAAATAAATAAAATCTTTGGGAAAAATGCTCATATTCAGGCCCTTTTCAGTGTGGAACTGAATTTGCTGTAGGAAATACTTTTGGAAACATCACACATTTTTCAGTGACTGGCCCATGAATCGCCAAAGGCACCCATGTAGAACATGAATGCAAATTTGCTCCACTGGGTTCTCTCAGTATCTGACAAAATATCATCTTTCCATCAATGTGTTCCATCTTTCCAACCAAGATTAGCCCTTGCTTCTGCCCTAAAACAGGTGTTTCTTGGCTGTCAGCAACTGTCTGGGTCTCCTCTCATCTGTAATGGCAGTGGCTGGCTCCTCCTGCCTGAGTCCACCTCCCCTTGACTTCTCCCATATTCCAGTCCAACTGGGAGTAGGAGTAACTCGGGTCTCTGAACCCTTGAGAGGGGGTGGCAGATGCTCACAGGACTTAAAGTGCGTTGTTAGGAGAATGTGTCCCAAGCCAAGTCCAAAAGTCACTTCTGAGTGGCTGTATGTACCAGAAGAGCCGGTGGCTAAATATTTCCACTCCAGCTGGATAGCGGTGAAAACCAGGGCAAGCGCTCTTCCCTTGAATGCCAACGACAAGTGCAGCAGCTTCTTTCCAGACGCACATAAACCAAGGAGCAAAGGACACCGACTCTGTTGGTCCTCTTGCTGCTGCCAGAAAAAAAGGTCTCAGGGACTCCTGTCTCGTAAGAGAGTGTTCAGCCAGAGGACAAGGCCAGTTGTGTTCCTTCAGAGTCCCGCATGTGTATGGAAGGCCACAACAGTAAACACCTGGGTTTGGGACACAGGCTGACCTCAGCTTGAATCCCCACGCCATTTCCCATGAACTTTGGCCTCAGGCAAGTGTCTCTACCTGGGGGCGCCTAGGTGGCCCAGGCGGTTAAGCGGCTGCCCTCAGCTCAGGTCATGATCCCGGGGTCCTGGGATTGAGCCTCCGCATCGGGCTCGATCCCGGGGTCCTGGGATTGAGCCTCCGCATCGGGCTCCCTGCTCAGTGGAGAGCCTGCTTCTGCCTCTCCCACTCCTCCTGCTTGTGCTCTCTCTCTCTCTCTCTCTCTCTGACCAACAAATAAATAAAATCTTTAAAAAAAAAAAAAAGTGGCTTCTACCTGGAGCTTGAAGCAGGGGCTGTGTGTCCAGAGGACATTTGTAAAAGAATGCTTTGCAGGAGTTTAGGGAATGGAACAAGACCCCTGCAGACCCCCCAGCACAACCATGTACACAGCCTCCTTCTTTCCAGGGGCAGAAGTCAATGTAGAGGCAGAAGACCATCTAAGCCTGGAGACCGTCAGGATAATTTAATTATGTTTTTCATCTGTCACCACCAGAACCCAGGATGTCCAGCTCATCCCTTATCTCCAGCGCTCTTCTTTGTAAGGCTCAGACGTCACCCGTCAGTGAGGCCACCCCTGGACAAGTACACCCTCCCCACCATTTCCTGTCCCCCGCTCCCTATTGAATGCAAAGTCTCATTTTCCACAGAAAAAAGTTTAAGAAAGCACTTCTCCTCCCAAACTCTCTTGAGATGTGACTCAGACAATGTCACCCTCAGAGTCCTTCCCTCAGGAAACCAGACTTCCGGCCCCTCCCCCAGTCCTGGGAGCAGCACAGCTCTGAGGGGTCAGTAGGATCATTGTGGGAAGCAGCCATCACATCCCTCATTCCGGGGCCAGCACCGCAGTTATGACAAAGCAATTTTCCAAGATCCTCATCAGACAAGCGGGGAGCCCTTTGGACCCGTGGAATAGTAATGAGGGATAAACCTCTGCTTGTTTCCCCACCCGAAGCGGTCTCCCGCCCAGGTTACAGAGGGCCCCACAGGCCCGCAGAACGGGAAAGCCACAGAGGGAAGCAGCCTCTGACTGGGAAAGTGAAAGGCACCAAGAGCCCAAAAGCTCAGATGACTTGTAGGGGCTGGTCTGGGAGGCCAGAGCCAAGGCTTTGAGCTCGGAGACACTGGAGACAGAGTGGAGACAAGGAAAGGGAACTGAACCGTCGTGGTCCTCTGGCCTCCCGGGCTGTAGCTGCCCCTCCTCCACTGACCCACCCCAAGGACAAAGTCACCTGCTGCATCTGCCGCCAGCACTTCCTAGACCCAGGAATCACAGAGTGTGACCACAACTCCTGCCAGGCCTGCTCACCCGCGGCTGGGAGGGGGCCTCACCCACACCTCCTGCCCCCTTGTCCCCGGGGCCACCACAACCCCCAGGCTGAAAGCTTCAGGCCCCACAGGCCCCTGGGAAACATGGTGGACACGGCCAGGCTGCTGCTGGAGCAGAAGGAAGCAGGATCCTTGCTCCTCAAGGTCCACCGGGAGCACTTGGAGGACATAAAGCTGTTGGTGAGGACCAGAAGGCCCACATTCCGCGGGGTTTGCCCAGACAGCTGAGCAGAGTGAGGATTCCCGTTCACGTAGGCCAGCACAGGTTTGGGGCAAAGGGATGGACAAGGGGGTCTAAGCTGGAGACAGGCAGAGATGGGGAAGGAAAGGGAAGGGAGGGAGGAAGGGAGGGGGAAGGGAAGGGAATCTCATAGACATGCCTGGTTTTAGTGGAGTGGAATATTTCCCAGCATCAGCTGCCAGATAGCTGCCCAACATGTTCACAGAGTTATCATTAAAAGCTTTACAGGAAAGTCATTTTTCAGGTGGCCTAGTGGCTAAGGGATCTGGAGTCTGTCATACGTAGATTTAAATCTGTGCTCCGTATCTTCCCCTAGGAGTCACCTTGGATAAATGTCTTTAACTTCTACAAACCTCCATTTCCTCATCTATAAAATGATGACAGTAGTTCCTAGCTCTTAGGGTTGTTGTAAGGATTAAGGGAGGAAACGTTCATAAAGCCCCTAGCACAGTGCCTGCCACATAGTAAACTCTCGATAATTGCTACTCTATTAATTTATTGCTGTTGTCATTAGTGGTGGATAAGCATCTGCATAACAGAGCTTCATTTCCCATGGCTAGCCTTTATGAAAGATGCGTGTCCAGCCTAAAGCAACAAGATCCAGAAAACCAAATTACAAACTGCTAATGGTGGAGTGTTAATGGTTCCTTCTACAGTGTTCGTTGGACACGGCTTGACCTAGGAAGTGGGTAGTCAGACCCGCTGCAAACGTAGTCCATTGTGACAAAAACAGGCAATTTGATTTCCCTTTTTCTTGTTTCTTTTTCTTTTTTTTTTTTTCCTTACGGTAAATTTTCTCTGCTTCCCTCCCAGATGAGATCTGCAAGGACAAGGAATCTTACTAATTCACAGGAAGGGGGAAAGCATTCCCCAGACCCGCTCATGGCCATCACTTGGGCTGTAATCCTCTCTGCTCCTCCCCAGAATATGCACGGAAGGAGTGAAGACGCCACGATACATTTCATGTTTCAGGGCTGAACTGTGATGTCAGGAGATGCGCCCAGCACTGGCAGCTTGAGGCCCCCCGTCTCAGTGTTCACAAGGTGACCTTCACTCTCCTTCAATCAGGAGAGGATTGCAGGGTCTTGAGCTACACAGTCGTGATGCGTCAGGAGCCCCCAGCTCTGTGGCATGAGGTCAGAGGTGCTGTTAAGACCTGCCCCTCCAAATCTCCCTTCCACACCCTTGGCCCAACACCTGAAACTTAGACCATGAAAGTCACTCTTTTGGTCATGGGGATGGCACGTGGGTTTCACAGTAAGTGCCAGCTCCAAATTATGGAGAGTAGAATTTTTTCAGAAAGGTTCTGAGGTCTTTTCTGGGCTTAGCAGTAGGAAGTTTGTGATCAGATAGCAGTGTCTACCATGGAAAAAAAGTGCCAGTGGTTTTGCTACAGAATTGTCATCCTTAAAAAAATTTTTTGACATGTATAGTTTCAACTCTATGGCCAGGAGAGAACGTACAGGAACCTGTTATTGCTGACAACCGTTTCTGCAGGGCCCTAAGGGCACAGGAGTCAGGACAGGGACTTTCTGATGAGGGGGTTTGAGAATGGCATGCTGCCCGGTGTTGGCAGTTGAGGAAGACAAGCCCAGTTGGGGGTGCAGATAGAAATCTGGGATGGTCTTGGAGCAGCTCCATTCCTTGGGTGTCTTGGGAAGGGACCAAAATGGAGACAGCAGCCTCCAAAAGGGTTACCACAGCAAATTCTAGTGCAGCCCCATATTTTCTGCCAGTCTACAGCACTCCCATGCCCTTTGCCCAGAGGGGATTCTGACTCCAATGTAAGTAGCAGGCATCATATGCCTTCCATCTACCAGCTTCAAGCTTGGTGTCTTCACACACCTTTAATCCAATCCTATATGGTAGGATTTTTTAAATTCCCCAATATTATATATAACCGATGTAATTACTTTTAAAAATCATGTGCTCATAGTTTTAAAAAATTCAAATAGTATTGAAGGGTCTAAGGTGAAGAATAACAGTACTCTCCGAGCCCTGGTCTCACTTTCCAAGGATAACTCTTCTTAAAAGTCTCTTAAAGGACATCCATATTCATAGAAGCATTATTCACAATCGCCAGAAAGGTGGAGGCAAGCCTAGTGTTCATCAACAGATGAATGGATAAACAAAACATGGCATATATGTACAATGGAATATTATTTGGCCACAAAAAAGGATGAAATGCTGACACAGGCTACAACATGAATGAACCTTGAGGACATCATGCTAAGTGAAATGAGCCAGACGCAAAAGGAAAATATTGTATGATTCCACTTTATATAAGGTACCCAGAATAGCAAACCCATAGAGACAGAGAGTAGGAGGGTGTTTAGCAGGGGCTGGGGGGAGAGGGGGAGGAGGAGCTATTGTTTATTGAGTACAGAGTTTCAGTTTGGTATGATGGAAAAGCTCTGGAGATGGAGAGTGGTGATGTTTGCACAACATTGTAAATATATTTAATGTCATTAAATTGTACTAAAATGGTAAATGTTACGTCATATATATTTCAGCACAATTTAAGACGACAGAAACACCAACAACCGAAGTCCTGCCCTGCAGGACCACAGGGGACCAGCAAGCTGAAACCATTCAAAGGGACCTCGATTGTCAATGGGAAAAACTACAATTGTTCTTCGACCTTTAGATTTTTTTTGTCAAAGCACTAAAAACTCTCTCACTCTCAGTTTTAAAAATAGAGGAAATTTTTTTAAAATAGTAACTCTAATATTTACGTGGCACATCTGTTATTTTAAACAGTAGGAACACTGAGTTAACATGTTCTATTTCTCTGTAAAGAATTTACAAGAGTAGTTTGGACAGGGTTTGCCTTCTTTTTCTCATATAATTTACAATACGGTGTGAACATCACATATACACTTGGTGAATGTTCATGCTCCTTTGGATCTTAACTCTCTGTACCGCAGTTTCTTATCCAGTAGGCAGAGGGGAATGGTACCTGGTTCTGAGTGGTTTCTTGAGAATTAAGTATGTTGATATGATAATTCCGAGCAGCACCTGGGGCAGAGCGAGTCCTCTATGTGGATGCGGCCCTGAGCCCTCAGCCTGCGCAGAGTGCTCATCTCTCCATGAGGATGAATTCATTTAACCCCGGAAACAGTCCTCAGTATTTCCGCTTGGCATCTGAGGAAACTGAGACCCACCCATGTCACTCACCCCTGAAGTGAAGGAGCCAGACTTCAATCCCAGCCCCCAGACCCATGCGCACCTTACACTGCAAACATAAGTGGAGCACAGCGAGAGAGATGTTCTAAAGTAAGACAAACAAGTCCTCGCTTCTTTGAGGTCCCGCACTCCCCCATGTGCTCCCCTGGTATTGCCTCAAAACCCCTTTTGTTGCCTCGATCCGGTTGCTTCTCAGTATCAGCTTCCACCTTTTCATTTTAGAAATACCACACCCAAGTGTGCAGAGTGCACTGGAGCATGGGGATGAACACGATATTTGGACTATGTGAAAACAGGCAGGATCAATGAGAAAGGGAAGAAAGGGACAGGTTCAAAGATGCTTGGACACTAGAACCTAGTGACAGGTACATACAGGGCTTGAGGGAGACGACAAATCCCAAGTTTCTCAACTGAGCCTGAATGATTTCTGTATCCTCAGTGGAGCAGCTGGGGAGTCAGTGCTGAGACTGGGGTAAGAGACTCGGACTGGCCGTTTGTCCCCTGCAGAGCTGTTGCCTTGTTATACAAAGAAGGTGATCTGGAGAACTTCTTTTTTAATCTTTACTATTTCATTTCAAATCACTTTTATTTCAAAACCATTTTATTTTAAATTATAGATTAACTCTTTTTTTAAAACACAATTTTTTAGCTTTTATTTTTTTAAAGATTTCGTTTAGTTATTTGAGAGAGAGAGAGGGAGAGCAGGAGAAGAGGGGAGGAGCAGAGGAAGAGGGAGAAGCAGACTCTCCGCGGAGACTTGGGGTCTGTTCCCAAGACCCTGGGATCATGACCCAGGCTGAAGGCAAATGCTTAACCAACTGAGCCACCCAGGTGCCCCCAGATTAATTCTTAATAACAAATGATAACCGAAATTTTTCTCTTGTTATTATCTGTCCTCAAACAGCTCTTCATCATGTTAGCTACCAAAAGCTTCAAGAAGATAATCACCCATCTCGAGGTGCTTCTCTAAGCATTACGTGCCTTGGCATCTGAGTGACTGCTCTGTGTAAGACTTTGAAGACAAACTGAGGCATGGGAGACATGACCTCAGCCCTCAGTCTTTGGTGTAAAATGCTTCAAATCAAAAGAATAATGTTTGGATACTAAGGCCATTAGTCCCTCCCATTGACTATTTTATGTCTGGTGTTTGGAAAAGTGATTTATCTTAGGTTACTATTAACAAAATTTCCAAGCAGCTTCGGGACCTTCTGGATACGGACACTTAAAGGAAAGGAGAGTTTCATCTCTTAGCAAAGGACATGACTGAAGAGGTTGGACTGCGCAAGCAGATGGACGGTTTAAATCGGTGCTCTAGCTTCCCTGGCTGTATGTGTAAGTGCAACCTGTCTAAGCCTCAGCTTTCCCATCAGTAAAATAGGAAGTAATCTGCCTCGTAGGCTCAATGTGGCAGTTAGGTGAGAAACTACATGAGAATGACTGAGAATGTCTGATGCTTGGAAAGCATTCAATAAACAATGGTTTATATCAATCATTAATTCCTTATTCATTCAATGCCCTCAGTCTGGACAGGTGAGCTAAACATAGTTACTGCCTCTTTTTCCCCATGTTCTCCATCACTTTGTCTAATCAAAGCCACGTTGGTCGGGTAGAAGAAATTCTACTCCCCTTTGTCTTGGATTTTTTTCTATAGGTGCTGCATTATACATTCTTTATTTGGTGAGAGTGCTTCCTGGCCTATGACAAGCTCCTCCCCCAAGTCACTGATGAGACATGAATTGGGAACCAGAACTTGAGCTAAGATCTATTACGATCCTTTTCAGCTGATTCCTGTCACCAGTGATGAATAGTGACAAATTAAGGGAGCATAAGACCATGGTTAGATTTACTTGTAGCACAGAGAAAGGCACACAGTAAAAATTGACTATTAAATATCTCAGATGATTTTTACATATTTTCAACACGTTCCCCCTAAAGCATAAGCCATGCAATGGGAAACCCAAGTGTTGGCCATCTGGCTGTCTCCACGTCCTCCTGCTGGCTCTGGTCACTTGCATGATTGGAAACCCAAAATGTCCACATGCTCCCAATGGGACTGTGTTCCCTTGGCCACATTTCATCCAACTTTTTGTTTACGCTGAAATCTGAGTCTCCTTTTAACTTTGCCTCCTTACTACTGTTTTGTTCCCTCAGCCTGCATAACCCAAACAAGGAAATCAGTCCCCTTTGTCTTTAATTTGCCAGCAGGCCCAACACCAGGCTGTTTACGTAGCAGCTTTTTAGCAAGGGTATGGAAATAAAGGTGTGGGGACAATTTCTTTTCAGTAAAAACAAAGTAAAAGTGATTAAACATCATGAGAGCTGGGCTCGTGGGTATGCAACTAATGAGGTCTCATAGGGCCCTCTGCTCAGAGGGGTCCCTTAGTTGGGGTTTCAAGCTCTGTAGACCCTGTCTTAAAGTCTTAATAATTTTATGTTTGAGTTTGTGTTTGTAAGTGAAGTCCGATAGCTCAATGGAGCGTGTACCAGGGACTCATGCTCAGTCCTGCGTCCCAACTCCCTGCCTTCCTAGGCCAGGTTCTTGGCTGACTTCCAACTATCTTTCACCTCTGCCTGGGGTCCCAGGCCTCCTCCCCACCCATGCCCACTGACCTGTCCTCCGCCTCCTGCTTCTCACCAGTCCACCATGAGCTGGGGCCATGGGAAAGGGTCCGACTTCCCACTCCTAGCTTACATGGCCCCTGGGTCCCGAGGCTGGCATGAGGGAGAGCCTTCAGCCAGTGGGCTGCCCACATAGGCACCAAAGTCACAGAGCTGGACCCCTGGATGCCTACAAGCATCTGCACTGTGGATTCCCTATGCCCGACTTGATATTAAATAGCAAATCAAAAACAGCATGACAAATGCACAAAGAGATTGCAGCTGAATGGAAAAAGCTTTATATTTTAGTAGCTCTAACAGCCCCTTTTGTTACATTTTGAACGGTGTCATTTTGCAGTGGGCTCCACAAATTATCTAGCTGGTCCTGGCCATCACTGTTCTGATGTTCTGTAACCCTCTCTACCGTAGGGAGTTTCTCGCCGGCCAATCTTCCCTGCCAGGTTTCTTTGATTCTTCTCAAAGTCCCACAGACCCTTCTCATCTCTGTCTTTTTCTGTCCTGTTCACCTCTCAATCCCTTTTCCGAGGCTAGCCCCAAACTCCAAATCACCCTCACAGTGCTATGCAGAATTACTTAATGCTCTCTTTGTTTCCATTTCCCATCTTCCAGATCAGTTCCTGGAACTTAACTTTTCATGACCAAATGACCTGCTAAAGTGCTTTGTGAAACAAAATACAGGTTTCCCTCTGAGAGAAATTCTACTAGAAGTTGTTTTTTTTTTTAAGTATGGTTAACATACAGTGTTATAGTGATTTCAGGTCTACAATGTAGCGATTCAACATTCGGTACATTTCTCAGTGTTCATCATGATAAGTGTACTCTTACTCCCCATCACCTATTTCAGCCATCCCCCTACCCACCTCCTCTCTAGCAACCATCAGTTTGTTCTCTGCATTTAAGAGTCTGTTTTTTTGTTTGTCTCTTTTTTTTTCTTTGTTTATTCACTTGTTTTGTTTTGTTTTTAATTCCACTTTTGAGTGAAATCATATGGTATTTGTCTTTCTCAGACTTATTTCACTTAGCATTGTACCCTCTAGGTCCAACCACATTGTTGCAAATGGCAAGATCTCATTCTTTTTATGGTTGAGTAATATTCCATTACATATATTCATATACACCTGTTCTTTATCCATTCATCTATTGATGGATACTTGAGTTGCTTCCTTATCTTGGCTATTAAATGTAATGCTGAAATAACCATAAGGGTGCATATCTTTTCAAATTAGTGTTTTCATTTTCTTTAGGTAAATACCCAGTAGTGGGATTGCTGGATCATATGATAATTCTATATTTAATTTTTTGAGGAACCTCCGTACTGTTCTCCACAGCGACTGCACCAGTTTGCATTCCCATCAACGGTGCACAAGTGTTCCTTTCTCCCACATCCTCAGCACCACTTGTAATTTCTCGTCTTTTGATTCTAGTCATTCTAACAAGTATAAGGTGATATCTACAAGTTTTTTAAGTAGCAAGATTTTCCCCCATTGTCTAGATATAAATCACTAATACTTTTCAGTGGTATTTATCAATAAGTTATGTTCCCTGAAGCACTAGTCCCACAAAAAAAGCCCATTCAAATAAAGTGAAAGAGAGAAAAAAAGAAAGAAAAAGAAAAAGATTCCATAGCCAATAAGTTTGGGAAACAGCAAATACTCTGCTTTCCTCCTCCCTGACACTTTTTTGTAGATTTCCAAGTCTCATTAGCTTATTAAAGAAACTGTTTTCCTTTTTAATTTAATTTAAAATAGTATTTCCCAACTTATTTGGAGCCCTTTTTTCAGGGACCAGCTACTAACTGCCCACTTTGCAAGTCTTGCCATAGAGCAGACAAACTTTTTCTGAAAAGGGTCGCTAGTAAATATTTTAGGGTTTTAGGTCTCTGCAATTGCTTACCTGTGCTCTTGTAGCTCAGAGCAACCACAGACAATACATAATGAATACGCTTGGCTGGGTTCCAATAAAACTTTATTTACGGACACTGGAATTTGAATTTTCTATTATATTCACATGTTACAAAATATTCTTCTTTTGATTTTGTTTCAACCATTTAAAAATGTCAAACCGTTCTTAGCTCAAGAGCCAAACAAAAACAGGCAGTGGGTGGTTCTTGGCCAGCAAGTAATAGTTTGCCAATCCCCAACTTAGAAGAAGACCAAGAAAAAAAGTTACTTGGAAACACAAGTTGGGTATGGTCTCTCTATCTTAACTGTTACTGATTCTGAATTTTTTCTAGTTAATCATTTTACACTTGGGTTTTGTTTTTTTTTTTAAGCATTATTACCATTTCTGGTTCAGATGGCTTCAGTTCCCAGTACTTCAGCTCATAGTGGTTAATCTTTAATTATCTCACGTCTGCTGCCGTCACTCAGCACGCACCCTCCTAGTCTGAGCAGGATAGCCTCATGGAGCGTCTCTTCATTCTCCATCACGGAGTCGCTCTGTTACTTGTCAAGATAGAGTCTGGATGCAGCAGAACCAGTCGTGTTCCTTGATCTCTCCCCATTTGCTCATCTGAAGATAGATAACTCCCCTAGAGCCCAACACCAGGGCCAACAACCAAACCACAAGGCAGACAGCCACATGGTTTGCAGAGAACTCACCCATTTCCAGTCTTTTCATAATTACGCCCACAGACACATGTTCTTGACTTCATGACACATTCCATTCTCCTCTTAGTAATACATGGGCGCATCTATGTTTTGAACCAAAATGAATTAAAATTAATTTTCTGAGAAGTTCATAATTAAGATTATCCTTTAAGATAGCTGGAGATAGCCTTGGAGTTGCAAAAACTCAATTCGAAATCACATTGTGTGACATACACTCTAAAGTTCTTAAGTACGTTTATGTTTTGTCTCTTTTTTTAATTTCCTTACGGTGCGTATGTGATGGGAATAGAATCAAACAAAGAGGAAATTATGGGGCAGCATCTTTAGGCAGGATGAAAAGGAAAGATGCATGTGACTGCTTTCGTGTTCGTGTGGCATCTTATCTCTACCTATTTTAGAAACAAACAGAAATTGAATGACAGAAAGTCACTTGTGAGTTTGAGAAACCCCATCAATTCCTAGAGGACAGAGAACAAATCTTCTGTCCTGAGAGGCATTCACAAAGACATTTTAAGAAACCAACATGAAGGGCACCTGGGTGGCTCAGTTGGTTGGGCGACTGCCTTCAGCTCAGGTCATGATCCCGGAATCCCTGGATCGGCTCCCACATCGGGCTCCCTGCTCGGCGAGGAGCCTACTTCTCCCTCTAACCCTCCCCCCTGTCATGTACTCTCTCTCTCTCTCTCATTCTCGCTCTCTCAAATAAATAAATAAATCTTTAAAAAAAAACAAACCAACATGAAAATGTGAACAAAGACTTAAATGAGAGGTGTCTCCTTAACGGCCCACCCTCAGTCAATAAAGTGTTAAAGGAGGGTGCCCTGGAGGACTGAGAATCAGGATGGCGGCAGCGGGTGGGTGGCTGGCTGGGGACACTTGCTGGGTTGAGGCAATTCCAAGCATGTGGTTTGGCTGAGCTGTGGAAAGACAGATGAGGGCAGCCACCAAAGCAATACTCCAGGAGGAAAGCCATTGGTATTGTCCATGTTTAAAGCTCCCCGAAGACATTCAGGCCTCACTCTAAGGAAGGGGAAGTTGAACACCTGAGTCTGGTCACTTTTGACATAACACTTTTAGAATAATTACACCTCAGCCCAGCCATTGCTGGGGGGCATTGTGTGGTGAGTCAGAAGAGCTAGACTGTCGTCTCAGCCCTGCCACTGACTTGCTGGCTAGGCTTGAATTCCCCTCTCCAAGATGCTTATTAGCACATCAAGACCTTGTAGCTCAGTGGTTGAGAACATGAGCCCTGAAGCCAGACTGCTTCCAAATCCTGTCTTTCACCTACAAGCTGGGGAGCCTTCTTCATATTATTTATCATCTGTCTCTGGGTTCGGTTTCCTCTTCCATAAGCATGTTATAAATGTTAGTTATTATTGTGAAGATTAAGAAATTGGGGTACCTGAGTGGCTCAGTCAGTTAAGTGCCCAACTCTTGATTTCGGCTCAGGTCATGATCTCAGGGTTGTGAGATGGAGTCCCATGTCTGGCTCCACACTTGATGTTCCCCCCTCCCTCTGCCCCTACCCCCCACCACCCCACTCACATACACACTCTCTCAAAAGAAAGAAAGAAAGAGAGAGAGAGAGAGAAAGAAAAGGAAATGCCCCAATCCCCTCCTAGCCCCTACCTCAAGGGGTGAAGAGAGAGCCAGGTCTAGCCCAGGTGGCCATGAGAGTCTGGGAATTTAGGGGATACAAACAGAAAACTGTCATTGGATGCAATGAGACACTGACAACAAGGAGGGGACAGCATGCTTACTGAGAGTTGATGATATTCCTTTGAGGGTAGTATAATGTGCACAGAACAACTCTGTGAGGGCTGTTACTCTGATTCTTACCAGTTCCATTTTGCAGCTGAGTAAACCAAGACTTGAAGAGATCGGCAAATTATTCAATGTGCCAGAGCAGGTAAGGGGCAGAACCAATCAATATTCCAACTCGGACTGGGTGTTACACGCAAACAAGAAATCATGGAACACTACATCCAAAACTAATGATGTGATGTATGGTGATTAACATAACATAATAATTTAAAAAATAAAAATAAATAAAAAATAAATTTAAAAGACTCCACTCATTCCCCCCCCACCAAAAAAAAAAAAATTTCCAACTCGGGTTCCCCACTCTAAAGTGCATTCGCAAGCTAGGGACCACAATGCCAGGTTTAGGAAGTTATTGTTTAATGGGTATAGTTTTTGTTTGGGGTGATGAAAAAGTTCTGGAAATAGTGGTGATGGTTATACAACATTGTGAACCTGCTTAAGACTACTGAATTGTTATTTAAAAATGCTGAAAATGGTAAATTACACATCACGTATATTTTACACACACATACACAAAAAAATGCCAGGAGAGAGGTTGAAAGGGCTTGTCAACAACCTGAGGTCAAAGACAGATACGGAAGTCAGGTACCAAGCTTGAGTTAGCAATTGAGAAAAACAAACACTAGAATGTACTTTTGTCTTTCCCATGCAAAGAATATAGTTTGCAAAACTCTGGAGCAATAATAAACTTGAGTTTACTCCTTGAAGAAAGCATTTTGCACCTTTGGAAGCCCACAGGTTCAAACACACCACACTTAGGAACCATTCCTAGGGCTTCACAGAGAAAACTTATTGAAAAAGCTGAGGAACTACCAAGAAGAGAGAATTTTAAATTAAGAAAACCTTAATCAATACAGTAAGAACCGTGTCTGTTGGACAATATTCCTTTCTTATATAATTAAGACTTAGAATAAAAAATGTTCTTGCCAAATAATGAGTGAAGTTAAATAAATGCATGAAAGAGCAGGAAAATAGAACAGACGACACCTCTGTAAATCCCACAAGAGAGATTTAAATAAGCAGGTTATTTCCAGTCATAAAAGAACCTATAAAACAAAGGCACAGGATGAATGCTGGTTCATTTTGTTAAGGAGGCTGTGAATTATCTAGGAAAAGTCAGGAAGTCGCACGCAGGACAAGACTGGGGTTGGCATTTGGAAGGTACCTGAGACCTCTATGTTTTTTTTCTTTATTTTTAATTATTTGTTTTTTAACTTTTTATTTTAATTCCGGGTAGTTAATATACAGTGATATATTAGTTTCAGGTGTACAATATAGTGATTCAACACTTCTATACATCACTCAGTGCTCATCATGACAAGTGCACTGCCTAATCCCCATCACCTGTTTCCCCCATCCCTCCCCCCTTCCCCCCCCCAACCATCAGTTTGCTTTACAGAAGAGCAGGAACATCTTAAACAGGGATGGGGGGTGGGGGGCAAGGGGGAAGGACTGTGGTGTCATTGAGATGTCATTGTGATGGCTTTTACTTCTCTATCCAGGGAGTGAAGCAGTCTGAAAATGAACAATTAGCCTGGCAGGCTCTGACATGATTAACAACATCCTCCTTGTCTCCTTTCCATTCAAGGCATTTGACTGGATTCCATAGAACCTGGGAATGGCCATTTTTCTATTGTAGTAGTGGCTCCAATCCAATGCAGTGGTCATTAGCAGTTGCTGGAGACCTGGAGCTGATAAGAAGGTGGTTCACTGAATACCTTTTAGACTGGTGTCCATGTGGCATTGAACCCTGGCCCAGTGCCTCCCTACTGGCTTCTTCTTTGGTGGTCCAGAGCAAAGGTGAGGGCAAGAACATGGAGAAGACAGCGTCTCCATAGAAGAGGAAGGTCCTGGAAGGGGAGTTGTTTATTCCTGGCAAGGAATATGCCTGGGCAAGAGGCGCCCCTGCCCTAGGCCCCAGGCATTAGAAGTCCCCTCTCCAGCCCTCCATGGGCAGCTGCCCTCCCTCAGAGTCAGAGATATGCTTACCACACACCCAAGCCCCAGCCCTCTCTTCTAGACAACACACCCAGAATTTCATGCCCAAAGAGCCCTGAGCCTGCTTCCAGGACCTGTATCAACCCCTTCTCTGGGTCTGCTCTTCTAAGGACAGATCTGCACACAGGCAAATACTCCCCAAACCCAAGGGGTGGCTAAGGAGCCTGGACACGTGGGCTGGGCTGTCTGCACACGTGTGCATGGGCCCCTTCACAATGCAGAGCGGAGCCAGGGTGGGAGGAAAGGGGTCGGGTGGTGTAGGGCCTGGACAGGCACTCCCTGCGCTGCCGGGCCCCTGTGCAGAATCCTGAGAAGTCCAAGAATTTTCCATTCGAACCTGACCTTCTAGGTTGTTGTGAAAGTATATGTGTCATATATACGTATTCTTTTATTAAGCAGTTCACTGGCTTGATGTGTAACTTTTAAAGAGGTGGACATATGGTGTGTGGGCCTTCAGTTCTTCTCTTGCTCCAGGCCCTGCAAATGTGAGGGCGGGCCTTGATCCTCAACTGTAACCCTCTCTTCCACATGCCATTTCTGGGGAGCAGACTGTTCCATTTGCCCTTCTCCCTCTTACAGCTAGGAAGTAAATCAGCTCATCCTTGATTGGCAAAATGTATTCCCAGGGGTGAAACTATTTAAGCTAAACCATCAGTCCTCAAGCTAACTAAACCGGGCAAGAGGACTGACACCTTCTTCGGGAGGAGTAAACAACTCAGTGCCCTGCATGAGTTCAAAAGTAATGAAAATTCCTGCTTGTTCTTGGGGTGGCCACTATTGATCTAGAAGCAGAGAAGGGAGGTCAGACTTCTCCCTGCAGCTGGCTTTTTTTTTTTTTTTTAACTTTAAAAGAAGATACATGTGGAAGGCACCTGTTGGCTGGGAGCTCAAAGCATTTTTCTATCCCTAGAGAACCAGGCCTGGAGGAAGCGGGAGGTAAATTGCTCAGAATAACAAGCCCGGTGAGGCTATCTAAATGGGCACTAGCCCATGCTCCTTATGGAAGGGAGGGGGATAACACGTCTGGCAAACCCTGGAGATTAAGCCAGGTTTGACAGAAATCTGCTAATGCCTGGGTATGCCGAGAGGGCACCAGGCAGGCCTCCTGTGCACATTTCTCACAGCCCTAAAGTGTCTCAAAACACTTAAGAAGAGCACCTAGGTAAGGGTAGAGGGTGTAGAGGGATGATGGAAGGGAATCAGGCCCAGGAGGAAGGAGCAGTGAACAGTGGGTGTGAGCCCAGCTGTCCGGGCCTGTCAGGCCGAGCTTGGCCAGCAGCCTCAGGATGGCAGTAAAGACCAAGCCTAAGAAAGGCTGGCTCCGTCCCTAAGTTTCAGCCCAGTGCTGGGAGAGTTGCCAGAACTCAGGGAACGGGGCACTTGCCCGACTCCAACAGTGAGCAGCTCCTTTTGCTCCATGCCCCAAGCACCCTGCTTGCCCGCCCTTGCCACACCCAGCAGGGGTCTCTGGGGCCCTATGCTGACCACACACTCCTGGGTTTCCCAGGTGTGCCCTGTCCTGCGAGAGGAAAAGGGAAGCCTGTCACAGAGAAGGGGTCCTCTGACAGCCAGTGGCTCTCCAAGCCTGGAGCAGGCCTGGTTCCCTTTCCCTGGGAGAGGTGGGGGGGCGGGGGCGCATCCAGCCCCAGCCTTCTGCGGGCTTAAGCCTGCTTTCCCAAACCGACTTCTTCCCTGCCCTCAGCTGCCTATCCAGCACTCCCACTGGTCTTCTCTCCCCCCAGCCCCTCCGCGCCGTGCTCCTGGCCCCAGAAACTGCCAGCACGTACCTCAAGTAGTAGGTGACCTGAGCAGCATAAACACAGAGGCGGACTATCTGTCCCTTCCAACCCAAAGTGCTCCTCTGACTTCGGTGTGCTGGGCACTGTGGGGCCTCAGCAGACAGACGCTGCTGGGATGTATAGGTGGCCTTTGGCATCTCCTGGGGGCTTGGCATGGTCAGAGAATCTGTGTGTAAGAAAGAGTGGTTTCCACCAAAACCTGAAGAAGCCTGAGCTATAGGGCTCCAGGGAGTTGTTATCGGGCTCTCACAGACCTCGGCGCTAACATCTTCCCAGAAGACAGACCCGGTAAGACTCGAGGGTCTTCGGGCTACAGGGCAGGCCAAGTGTCATTCTACAATGTGGAGAGTTTCACCCCCATCACCACCTTCTCAGCCATGTTTACTGAGAAAATCTTTCCTTTGTTCTGGTGGTCCTCCAAAGGTGCCAGTATCACTCTCTGCTCCTAGAAAGAAGCCACTTCTGAGCATATTCCTTCCCAGGAAACTCAGGGTGTGGGTCACAAGCGTCCGGGAGCTGCTGGGTCAGCCATCTTTGCTGTTGCCAGGAGAACATGGGACTTCTGTTGCTTATGGGACAATTTGTGTGGTTGACAACATAGCAGAAATAAAATTAACAGGAAACCCCTAACCATGCACTTTCCCCTATTTTTGTGTGGTAGTCAGACTTCTCAGAGCTCATTCTTTTCTTCTACTTTCATCTTCACCAAATGCCATTTAAAATTCTACTTTGACCTCTCAAATAAAACCCAACTGGCCTGCTCTAAAAACTCTCTTCCAGGGACACCTGGGTGGCTCAGCATCTGCCTTTGGCTCAATTCATGATCTCAGGGCCCTGGGATCAAGCCCCACATCAGGCTCCCTGCTCAGCGGTGAGTCTGCTTCTCCCTCTCCCTCTGCTGCTCCCCTGCTTGTGCGCACGCTCTCTCTCCCTCTGTCAAATAAATAAATAAAATATTATAAAGCATGTATGATTTCTAAACAAAGAGCTACTTTAACAGGAAATTTGTGAGATGTTGTTTGTTCTCTTTTTTTATTGCAACCATCAGCCTATCTTCTGGGGTGGGCGTTGAGCTCTTGGAGCTCCATGCAGAATTACAATAGACAGACACCGTAACAACACACTCTGAAGCCTGACTGGACTGACTGGATTCAGATCCTGGCTCTGCCATTTACTGGCTATGATGTTTTAGGGACCTCACAACCTCCCTGTGCCCTAGCTCTATGGGACTAATGACAGTCTTACCTCAGAGGGCTGTTGGAGGCTTGCATGAGCTACCATTCACACAACACTAAGCTTATAGTTAGTACTAGAAAAGAGTTCGTAAAATTAATATATAATTACAAGTCTATTCATCTTATATGCCTCCCACAGGAAAACTAAAACCATTTCTTGGTAGTGTTAAGAGGTCTCAGGCCCCATAGAGGATTTCCTAAGGGTCTCCCATAAAAGAAGCTCAAAGACTTGTCAGCATCACAGAGCTCAACAAAGCCACAGAACTAAAACAACACCTGATATAGACCCTCATCTTAGAAAAAGCTACATAAAAATTACCCTCAAATAAGCCCAGTGAAAACTGAATTACTCCCTGAAACTACTATAGACAGTAATTATTTTAACAGAAGGAATTTAAATTACTTATACTTAGAGGTGGGTTTTACAGTTTTCCCTATATTGATTTGGACATGGACACAACTGGTTTTTTTAAAATAACTTATTGAGGTGAAATTCACACAATTGTTCTTTAATCTTTAAACCACCTAGTTGAGAAAATTGCTGGGAAGTATATCTCAAGCTTTCACTTGCTAGCAAAGCTACTCCCAGCCTACCCAACATGAGCCCTCCAGGCAAGATTTCACCACCTCACTGGGTAAATGAGAATGACTGTCCTCATACTATAAATATACTAATTCATACTGTTCGAATTGTATATTTACTATGTAGTTATTACTATGTTGTGAAACTGTAACAGGCAGATTTTTACAAGACCCTTCATTGTGTATCAGGACTCATTTGAATGAATCATCACAAAATGTTTCTAGAGTGGAGCCAGAGACCTACGTAGGAAGGGCTGAAAGATGCCCATCAGCATTGCCTGATAGCTCAGTTGTGAACTAAGTGTGTCTTTATACCAACTTGCACTAGACGAGAATGAGAAGCTTCTAGAGGTTCCAGAAGGTTGAGTTTTAATGGAGCTGGGTTTGTCCTTACATGGAACCAGATGTATTTGTTGGACCAGCTTCCCTGGATTAGGAAACAAGATGGTACCCAAAGATCACACGGCTACGTGCAGGAAGAGGAACTGGGAGAATAGGAAGCCAGACCAGATGTCTACAAACTGATGCTGGGGCCTTTAAGAGTTAGAATGAAATTACTTCAAGAGCAGGGAAACTTAGGGCTATGTACAGATCTTAGATATTTTCACAGAATTTTTTTAGAATAAGAAACCAAACATGGGTGGCTCATTTTTGTGTTGTATTATCAGACATTATTTTCTTTATTCCGTTGTTTTTTTATAAAAATTTTCATTCATGTTAACTCTTTCAACTCTATTAAAGGAGTTTTGTCCATGCTTTCCTTGGAGTGAATAGGAATGTGTTTTATCCTTGGAGCCCTGAACAGTGGGGAGGGAGGAATAAAAAATGAGAGAAGTTAAAGGACAAAACTCGGGAAGGAATCTGCTTATCATGTCACCTAAGCATCTCCCTCTAGCCACCCACCTAGTTCAAATCTCTGAACCAGGGGCCTACTCCTCGGCACTCAGAAAACAGCCATATCTCTGCCTCTTATGACCCTCTGCTATTCAAAATCCTCAAAATCCATCTCATAACCAAGACCTTTCCAGTTGTGCCCCATTTGTTCAGTTTCTCTCAATCCTCCCACACATCTTTCATTCCTTTTTTTTAAAGATTTTTTTATTATTTATTTATTTGAGAGAAAGAGAGAGAGAGTGGGAAGGAGAGGGAGAAAGAATCTGAAGCAGACTCCATGCTGTGTGCAGAGCCTGATGGGGGGCTCCATCCCACAACTGTAAGATCATGACTTGAGTGGAACAGACACTCAACTGACTGAGCCACCCAGGCACCCCCATACATCTTTCTTCCCTCCTATATCCTCAAACATTTTTTTAAAGCTGCAGTTTGCTTCTAAATTTGTATTTTCTCTCTGTTGTTTTTATAAGTATTCTGTGCCACATAATAACTTTTACACTGTCCTATTAGACTTGAAGTTCTTTGAAGGGGAATAGCTTCTATCTCCTTTGTAAGCCTCTGCCACATCATTTATATTAAAAAGTTCTTCAAAAGTGAAATCTCTTACTGTGCTTTTCACCCTAAGAAAAACCCAAACAGTATAGAAAAGAAGAAAATTCATAATTCCATACCAAAGGGATATTAACCTTTAACATTTCAGAATACATCCCCTTGGTGTTTGCATGTACAAAAATTGATAGAAAAGGGGTCCTGCTTCATATTCTATTTTATGACTTTCTTCTCTTATTTTTATGCTGCTACATAGACCTATTTCAATCTTCAGAATAGCCATATAATATTCCAAGGCACAGATGTTTCATAATATTATTGGTCTATCAATAGATATTTCAATTGCTCTAAATGGACTTTGAGGTTGTAAGAAAGCTGCCAAGGATGACTCCCTTGTTCCAAGCTTGTTTCTGGATAGATGGTGGTAATGCCAATTAAGATAGAGAATACCAGAGAAGTAGTCCGTCTTGGGTAGATAAATTGCTTCTTTTTTGCTGATTATTTTCTCTTTACAATATTATAACCATTAAAATCATAAACCAGCATCAATACATTAGCATGATCTAATTCTCATATTCCATTCAAGTTTCACTAATTGTCCCAATATTATCCTTTAATGCCTTGCATTTAGTTACCATGTCTCTTCAACTTGCTTCAATCTGAAATCGTTCCCCAGTGTTCCTGGTCTTTCACTGACTGGAGACTTTTAAAGATTATAGGCTAGTTGTTTTCTAGAAAGTTACTTATTTTGGGTGTGCCTGATATGTCCTCATGATTAGATTTAGATTATGCATTTTTGTCAGAGGTATCACAAAAGAGATGCTGTGTGCTCTTGATTGCATTCTATCAAGAGGTGCTTAATGCCCATTTGTCCCATTACTTGTGATGTTAATCTTGATCACTTGATTAGGTGGTGTGTGCCAGACCTCCACTGTAAAGTTACTCTGTTTTCCTTCTTAATCATCAAATATTTGTTGGGAGGTATTTTGAAGTGATGTAAATTTCCATTCCTCATTCAACTTTCACCTACCATGCATCTCTTGATGGTTCTTGACTGAATTTTTTTTTTTTTAAGATTTTTATTTATTTATTTGACAGAGAGAAATACAGCGAGAGAGGGAACACAAGCAGGGGGAGCGGGAGAGGGAGAAGCAGGCTTCCAGCTGAGCAGGGAGCCCGATGCGGGGCTCGATCCTAGGACCCTGGGATCATGACCTGAGCCGAAGGCAGACGCCCAACGACTGAGCCACCCAGGTGCCCCTTGACTGAATTATTTTTATTATTTTGGTTGCCAAAGTGATTTTCTAATTCCATCATTATTTTACATTCATTTGTTGACATTCCATGGTAAAGAAGAGCTTTCTCCTCTCCCCATTTATTGTTCATTTATTTATGTCAGCATAGACTCATTGATTCCCATTTTATTAAATGGGTTATCATCTGTAATTATTATTACTTATCTTGATGCTCAAATTATCCCAGATTTGGCAAGTAGGAGCCCCATCAAACTGGCTTCTTTGTTCTTTTGACATGTCTCCATTATTCTTCCAGCACTCCTTAATTTCTGACACAAAAATATATTCCAGACTCACCTTGTACTTTCCCTGCCATAAGCCTTAAATCAGTCATTTCTCTGAAGAGCTTTAGGGGAGAATGTTATTTAGAAGCCAAGATCTGGGTACTAGGTGTGCTCATTGCTATTGGGATGTTATTTCTCCCAGAGGATAGAAGCTAAAGAGATCTATTTTTGTATATCTATTGAAATACGTGAAAACTGTAAGTTTACACAGTTACCCTCCATTCTATTCCAACATCACAAGATTCATTCATTCTAGTTACCTTCCTCTCCATATCATAACTTCTTTCTCTGATCAGGAGACACCTGTCTTTCATTATTCTCAATATGTGTCTTTATTTTATCAAGGCTCCATGTGTAACCAATCTTCTGTTGCTATCATTACCCTTGCACAGATGCCCTCATCACCTCACCCACTCTGGGCCCAACCTCACCCCCTACACTGGCATAGAGGCCTTCCTCTCTCAACTCAGACCCTGACGATCCTCTTGGGCCGTCACCACTCCAGTTCACTGATGCTGCCTCAGCCCATTTGGGCTTCTATACCTAACAGGTCGCTGAAACTCTCACTCCCCACTGATGCATACTTTGTGTGGCACAAGCTCATGGTTTTACACTAAATTATTCAGAAGTACTGAAAAGAGAGAGAGAGGAAAAAAGTTTCCTTGATTATTTTTTAATTTAAAAATTAATACAAATATCATTAAAAATAAAGAAAGACTGAGGAAATTTTTTTAAAAATAAAGGATACTCAAGAGACATGACAACTAAATGCACTGTGGAACCCTGGACAAGAATAAGGCCATTACTGAGAAAGTGGTAAAATTTGAATAAGATATATAAATTAATTAATAATAATATATCAATTTAATTTCCTGGTTTTGATAATTATACTATGATTATGTAAAATGTTAACATTAGGGAAATCTGGGTGAAAGGTATATAGGAGCTCTCAGTACTGTTTTTGCAATTTTTCTGTAAGTATAAAATTATTTCAAAATAGAAAAATTTTTTAAGCATTGCATTCTCTTTAGGAAAAAATTCAAATAACGTAGAAATATTCAAATTAAAAAATGAGGAAGAAAATAAGGAAGAAATAGTACCGAGTTTACACAAACTCTCTCTCAGGAAACAGAAGAGGAAAGAACACTTCTCCCTTCATTATCCTGATATCAAAATCAGAAAAAGAAATTACAAGAAAACTGTGAGCCAATATCCTTATGAATCTAAACATGACAATTCTTAACAAAATATTAGCAAATCAAATCCAGAAATATATATCAAATATATATCAAAATATATATATTTTGAAATCAAATATATATAATAACATATTAAAATATATATACTTAAAAATATATATATAAAGCCATATAATAGCCAAGCAGAGTTTATCCCTGGAATGCAAAGTTGGTTTAACTTTCAAAGAAATCAACAGTGTAATTCACCATGTCAGCAACCTGAAAAAGAAAAACCATATGGTTATCTCAATAGTTTTTTTAAAAAGCACTGGCCAAAATCCAACATTTTTTCATAATAAAAACACTCAGGTAACCAGGAATAGAAGCTTTCTCAAACTGATAGAGGACATCATACTTAATGGTGAAAAACTGAATATTTTTCCTCTAAAATTGGGAACACAACAAGATGTCTGTTCTCACTGAATCAGTGCTCTTTGACAGTGCAATAGACGAAATAAAGAAATAAAAGGCATACACTTTAGAAAAAAATAAAAATATTATCATCCACATAGAAAATCCCAAAGAATTAGGGTGCCTGGGTGGCTCAGTCAATTAAGCGTCTGACTCTTGATTTCAACTCAGGTCATGATCTCAGGGTTGTGAGATTAAGCTCCACATCAGGCTCCAAGCTGGGTGTGGACCCTGCTTAAGATTCTCTCTCTTCCTCTCCCTCTAACCCTCCCCCTCCCTCTCTAAAAAAAGACCTTAAAAAAAAAAAAGGAAGAAAATCCTAAAGAATCTACAAAACAATGAATAGAATAGAATAAGGGAATTAAGTAAAGTCAGAACATAAGATCAGTTTACAAAAATCATATTTCAAGATAGTAAACAATTGGAAATTGAAATTTTAAAAATAACATTTACATTAGCACCAAAAAACCATGAAATTCTTAGGAATAATCCTAACAAAAATTGCAGTATCTAATGCTGAAAACTATAAAATACTGCTGAGAACAATTAAAGAAGACCTAAAAAAGAAAGGAAAGATATACTAAGTTCATGAATAAAGAAGACTCAATATCATTAAAATGTCAATTCTTCCTAAATTAACCTAAAGATTCAAAGCAACCCCAATCAAAATCCTAGGTGGCTTGTTTTTTTTTTAGAAATTAACAAACTGATTCTAAGATTTATATGGAAATGCAAAAAATGTAGTCAAAACTATTTTGAAAAAGAACAAAGTTGGAGGCCTCACATATCACTTTTTAAATCTCTTATGAGGCTATATTAATCAAGACAGTGTGGTTTGGGCATATGGATAAACATGTAGATCAATGAAACAAAATAGAGAGTTCAACGTGACTCACACATATAAGTCCATTGATTATGGACAAGGATGACAGAGTAATTCACTAGAGAAAAGATAATCTTTTCCACAAATGATGATGCTGTAACAATTGGACAGACATGTACAAAAGTGAACTTTGACGCTTATCTTTACCATATATAAAAATTGACTCAGTAGGTAAATCTATAGAGGCAGAAAGTAGATCAGTGGGTGCCGAGACCTGAGGGCGTGGGAAGAGAAATATGGAATCACTACTAACTGGTAATGAGGTTTCTTTTTGGTTTGATGAAAAGTTTAAAATCAGATTAGTGATGATTGCAACTTTAAATATGCTAAAAACCATTGAATTGTACACTTGGAATGGATTAAATGTATGATATGTGATTTATACCTATTCAAAAAGCTGTTAAATATGAGAGACTATGGACTCTGAGAAACAAACTGAGGGTTCTAGAGGGGAGGGGGGTGAGGGGATGTGTTAGCCTGGTGATGGGTATTAAAGAGGGCACATATTAAATGGAGCACTGGGTGTTATACACAAACAATGAATCATGGAACACTACCTCAAAAACTAATGATGTACTGTATGGTGACTAACATAACACAATAAAATAAAATTTAAAAAATAATAATAAAATAAAATAAAATAAAAAGCTGTTAAAAATCAACTCAAAATGAATCATAGACCTAAATGTAAGAGGAAATCTAAAAAGTTCTAAGAGAAAATATAGAGAAAAAGTCTTTGTCACATTGGGTGAGGCAAATAATTCTTAAATAGGACACAAGAAGGAAAAACTACATAGAAAAAAAGAGAACAAATTACATTGCATCAAAATGAAAAACTTTTGCTCTTCAAAAGAGACCATTCAGAAAAATGGAAAAACAAGTCACAGACTGGGAGAAAATATTTGCCAAAACAACTCTCTAATAAAGAACTTATATCCAGAACATATTAAGAACGCTTACAGTTCAATATTAGAAAGATAACCCAATTTTTTATTTTTATTTTATTTTTTTTTTGATAACCCAATTTTTTAATAAACAAAAGATTTGAAGACCCTCACTGAAAATAACATACACCTGGCCAACAAGCACATGAAAAGATGTTCAATATTATTAGTCATTAGGAAAATGCAAATTAAAACCATAATGAAGTAATACTACATACCTACTAGAATGACTCAAATCCACACAACTGCGAACAAATAAAGCTGATGTAGATGTGGGGCAACCAGATATTCATGGTGGGAATGCAAAATGGTACAGTCACTTTGAAAAATAGTTTGCCAGTTTCTTATAAAATTAATCATACATTTAATATATGACCCAACAATCTCAATCCTAGGTGTTTACCCAAAAGAAAACTTATAGCTACACAATGACTTGTACGGAAATGTTTATAGCAGCTTTCTTTATAATTGCCAACAGCGGAAAACAAGCCACATTGGTGAATGGAGAAACTATGGTACAGTGTAGTAGGAGTCACCAATGAAAAGGAACAAAGTCCTACAAGTAACAGCATGGTCGAATCTCAAAAGCATTGTGCTACCGAAAGAAGCCAGAATAAAAAGCTACCTGCATACCATAAGATTCCATTTATTGATATTTTTCTTAAAGATCAATGGTCATTTGGGGCAGGGAGTAAGCGCAGGAGATTGACTGCAAAGAAGCAGAAGAAAACTTTCCAGGTGATGGAAATGTTCTGTATCTTGATTGCGGTAGTGGTTACATGACTGTATAGATTTACCAAAACTCATCTAACCACACACGTTTAAAACAGTGCTTTTACTAATATAGATGTGTAATTACTATGTAATTATATGTAAATTTGACTTCAGTAAAACCCGACTTTAAAAAAAAAAATGATATTGTAATAATTACCAAAGAATACTGGGGGGGAAAAAAGCAGCGCATTCTCTTCAGGAAAAATTCAAATAATAACCAAAGTATACTTAGTGAAAAGTGAAAATTCCCTCTCTGCCTTGTTCAATCCCACTTGTATATATTCTTTTAGATAATTTACATACTCATTTGTTTGTAAAAATACCTAAATGTGATATCATGTTACGTATTGTTTTGTAACCTGCTTCACTGGTGTCCCTCTCCGCTGTGGGCATCTTCCTGTTGTTTATCACTACATAAAAATCTCTATCCTCTCCTGCCTCGGCACATCTCACTGTCAAGGATGGAGTGGGCTTTCCATAAATGTCGTTGACCTTCTCCACTTGCCAGCAGTCATCTGGCCAAAGAGGGTCGGCCTGACCATCAGGAAGAACACACTTAACTCCAGCAGCTGTCAGCATCCAGAGGACGCTGTGTTCTTTGGACTTGTTGCCAAACCAGCCAGGTCAGTTTCTCCTCCTATTCCAAAGCAAATTTCCTCTCATTCTCCTTGAATTGCCACAGCTTTTGGCCTGTAATGGCCTTACAGAGGTGGGGGAGGTGTGGCCTAGAAGAAGATCTTTCTATAAACACAGAACAATTGTTCACACATTATCATTCCTATCTATCTGTTTGTTTTAATCAATACGCTTACAGCTTGAACCGTTCAGCTGATCCCCGAGAGACTCGTTCCAGGTCACACAGGTCCTGGCCGTGGCGGGAAGGAAGAGCGGGAGACGCTGTGTTGTCTTCAGTCAGCGGGCAGGCTGGGCCGGGAGCTGCCGTCCCTCCAATGCCCCGCGCAGAACGCCCGGAGCGCGGGGTTCAGCTCCGGCAGTTGGAAGAGACTGTTGGATTTTGGAAAGTGATATGACAGCTGCCACAGCCTTTTCCCCACCTACCCTCGGAAAGAGCCTCTGAGTGTTCTAGACACCTCAAGGTCTACTTTGTAGCCCCAGGGAGCCGGCGTCTCTAACTGCTGCCTTTCCTTGCCCTGACACCCCTTGAACGCCCACCTCGGTCAAGGGCATGACAACTTCAGACTATGCTGACCACACGGGGGTCTCAATCCATACAAGGAATTCGCAAGCCAGGCTTCTCCAACTCACTATTCTACCAAATGGGGCGGGCAGGGAGTAACTTCACAGAAATAGAACAGCAACTATGCTGTTTTTGATCAAAAGGAGGGGTTTGGGGTCATCTGACTAGGTCCTTTCCAAGCTTCCTTTCCATTCTAAAGCTCTCCCTTATGTTCCTAATCAAGGCAGCGGTGAAGAGCACACATTTCAGCATCCCAGAGACTAGGTTTCAGATCCTGGTTCTGCCACCTACCAGCTAAATGACCTTGGGCAAGTTACTTGACCTTGCTCAACACCAGCTTCTGGGAGGTTTCTATGACGCCACGCAGGGCTTGGCACCGCGCCTGCACGGCGAAAATGCTCAGTACCGGGCTATCATTATTTCTATTACATATTAGGAGCTTTATCTTTCTGGGAATACACACAGAAAGTTTTTCTAGCCCCAAGGATCCTTTCTTCTAAAACTATTACTGAGTAGAACAAAGGAGGATGTGATAATCTGAAGGAAAAGACTAGCCAGATAGTTCTTTTTATTTTTTTACTCTAAGAGATCTGAATGATGGCCAGAAGGAGCAGTTCTCAGAGATAATCGCGGAAGATAAGTGAGAGGAGAAGTTCAGGGACTGCTCAAGATCACAAAACTAACTAATTTGACAATCCATTTTTAGCCTCAAATTTCTCCCGTGTCCCAGCCAAGCATCCGGTTTGAGGCACCACACGGCCTAACTCTAACTCTGCTCTGAGAAACGTTAATGTTAGAAGTGTCACTTACAGTCTCTGTCTTGTATCAATAATAAGCTATCATTTATTAAGCACTTACGATTTGCCTGGCCCTGAGCTCCAATCATTGCTTATGCAGTCCTTAAAACACCCTGTATGTATCACTTCCCTATTTTATGGGCAGAGAAACTTAGGCACAGAGAGGTCAATCACCTTGCCAAAGGTCACACAGCCAGTAAGCAATAGAATCAGAAGTCCACAGTGAATTAATTCTGTGGGTCTGAGGGGTCAGAATATGTGATCTTCAGGGTCCCTGTCAACTCTAAATCACAGCTATCTGGATCTGATGATTCCAAGGCACTCGGAAGCAACCAACATTTGGAATACAAGTGATCCCCCTACAACTCTTCCTCCTTGGGCTTCTGCGTGGTGGCAGGAGTGGACCAACATCCAAGCAAAAGCTGGAGAGGAAGAACCGGCTCCAGTTCTTGGCAGCAGACTCTCAGCCCAACCTTCTCAAACTGGAAGGGAAAGGTCATTCCCCTGGGGTTTCCTACATTCAATGGCAAGAGGCTGTCTTCCCAAAATATTCTCCAAAGAAATGACGTGTGACTTACAGCATGTTTCGGAGGAAGCCGGGAAGGCTGAGAGTGGAGGACTGAGCCCAGTTTGGATTCGAAGAACAACAACGGAAAGTCCCAGAGCTGCTGGGCACAAAGCTTGAGTTCTGCCCCGTGTTCCTGGGCCCAGTTTTTGTGTGCAAGGAAAAGCAGAAGGTAGAATCTGATGAATGCTAATAACTAGTAATTATAAGGAGCTAAAACACCAGCATAGGGGAGCAGTTTTAAGGATACGGTGTCTGGAATCCAACACACCTGGATTTTATTCCCTGTTAGTTCTCTTATAGGCTGGGTTGCCTTTGTTTGGTATGTTGTTTACCCTTTTTGGGCCTTGTGTCCCTACCTGTTAGGTGGGCTAATACTAAGGCCATTGTGAAGATCTGCGTAGAGCAGGAAACTCAAGGCCCAGGGCATGGTAAGTGCTCGATAAATGTCTGCTAGTATTAACTGTGATCCTAAATAAACAATATTCTTTGCAGCATTGCTCCAAAGACTCAGTAAACATTCTCAGCTGATTTCTGTGCGTTCTGCTGGCAATCTGTGTGTTTGGCAAACAATTTAGAGTTGTCTCTAAGTTGCCCCTCTCAATCCTGGGAAAATTGCTTTCTACCTACTTTTATAAGTGATATGTAGAAATTTTTATTTTTCAAAATATTATCACAGCACTCATACAGTGCTGGTGGGGATGCAAAAGAGTGCAGCCACTTTGCAAAACAGTTTGGCAGTTTTTAATAAAGTTAAACATACACTTACATAAGACTCGGCAATCCTGCTTGTAAGTACATATCCAAGAGAAATGAAAACTTATGTTCACACAAAAACCTGTCTGCAAATGCTTATAGCAGCTCTATTCATAATCGAAACTGGTCAAAACAGGAAACAACCCAAATGTCCTTCAGCTGGTAAATGGATAAACAAACTAATACATCCATCAATGGAATACTACCTAGTAATCAAAAGAGTGGACTAGTGACATATGCATGAATGAGTCCGAAATGCAAAGCAAAAGAAGCTGGACCCAACAGGCTACATACTGTCTGATGCCACTTCCGTGACACTCCAGAATGGGCAAAATTATAGATATAGGAAATAGGTCAGTGGTGGTTTTCAAGGGCCAAGGATGGCAGGAGGGGTTGACTAGAAAGGGGCACAGGAGAATTTTAGGGGGTGAGGGAACTATTCTATATATTGATTGTGGTGGTAGGTTGCATGACTATATGCATTTGTCAAAACTGACAGAAATATACACTAAAACGGGGCCACTGGGTGGCTCAGTCAGTTGGGCAGCCGACTCTTGGTTTCGGCTGGGGTGGTGATCTCGGGGTCATGGGATCAAGCCCCACGTCGGGCTCCACGCTCAGTGCAGAGTCTGCTAGTTCCTCTCCCTCTGCTCCTCCCCCCACTCTCTCTCTCTCTCTCTCTCAAATAATAAAATCTTTTTTTCAAAAAAAAGAAATATACACTAAAAAGGGTTATTTTACTTTATGTAAATTACACCTCAGTTAAAAGAAAACCAAAAGAAAAATGTTGGTGTACACATAATCTCATTTTATTCCCAAATCCTCATCATCTAGTGCAAGTTCTCTCATGTTTGCTCTGGGAAGATGAGGCATGTAGAGGGAAGTAGAACTCCAGCGGAACCAGCACCCCAGGGCCCCTGCTTGGAGCTACTTCCACTCTGACTCGCTCAGACACCTCAGTGTTGGACCCGTGCAGCCACTTCTCTCTCCCATCTTCCCTTTCCTATGAATGTCTAATGTTTTAAGCCATCGGCTTAAATAACACCATTAATGAACCAATTGATTTGTTTAAAGTTTGGCAATGGGTATCTGAATTCCACAAAGTTTCTGAGAAACATTCTCTGTCCAGGGTCTCTACTTTGTCCTGGGGAGGAGACAAAGGATGCCCTATTGAGGAACCACATGCCCTGAGGCGTCCATGTTCCCCTACTTGTAATATCTGTAGGCAAATATTCTTGCTCCAGAAAGCAGGAAGCCAGATCGAAGCTGCGGAATCTGTCACACTACGCGCTGACTTCCACACTGACCCTTGTATTATTTTTGCCTTTTGGAGAGCGTCACAATGGAGACTGATTAAATTATTATTTAAAGTAAAAGTGATCGTCCCATTCAACCTCACACATCTCCATTAAAGATCTGTGATTTTTATTTATTTGCTCTTTGTAACTTGGGCTTTGATGCTATGATGGAACAAATAATATATGCAAAATTGTTCCATCGTATTAAAATTCCTCCTGCATAATATAAACTCTATTGTATATCACTGACAGTAGTCAAAGTGATCAATGGAACAAATTCCATCAACAAACTTCCAATGTCTGCAAGGAAGCTAACCCTGGCTCAAATGAACAAAACAGCCCCCGCTGGCTCTTTCTTATACAAGCTATGAACCAATGCCTTTCTTATACAAGCTATGAACCAATTCCTTTCCTGACAAAGGAATCAAATTAGTTCAAGGGCTACAAGTAAAGTATAGGCTAAACACAGATTGGCCCTTGACATAATCTCCTCCTCTCCATCCTGACCCCTAAGTCCTCAGAATTGTTGAAAGCCATTTTGAGAAGAATTCCAAGCCAGGCACTGTTAGCAGGACTGCCCTGCCAAGCACAGTGTGCCGAGCAGGACCCAAATAGTCTCTTGGTTTTCCATCCACCCAGGGATGTTTAGGCCAGGGAGGGAAGCTCTATTCAACCCCCAGGGCAAAGATGAAGCAATCTTCATGATTTTTTTCCCCCAGATACTTCTAAGAGTGTTTTAACATTTGTCCATGCAGCCTATAAAGTATGATGGGGTTGAAATAAATAATTGCAAGGTTCAGTCCCACCCTATTTATTGTACATCACACCCCCCCCCCTTTGCCAGCTACAGTGCTGGTGCCATGGATATGAGTAGGAGCAAAATGGGCACGGTCCCTGACTTCCTAGAGCTTATGGTCTGAGGTGGGAGGGTGATAGTTCATAAATAAATCAACAAACACCAAATCAAAACAGCTGGGGATTGTCTTAGTCCATTCATGCTATCACAGAGTACCACAGACTGGATGGCTTATAACAACAGAAATTTATTGTTCCCAGAACTGGAGGCTGAGGGTTCAAGGGACTGAGTAGTGCTCTTTGCAAGGAAGAAAAACTATGGGAGGAATACTCTGGCATTCCTACTCCATCTTTTATTCCCCCTGGGAAGAGGAGTGACTCATGGGCTTGCAGACTGAGAGGAGAAACTGGCTCCCTGCGGTTCAGCCCAGTCTCCTTAATCCAGCTTTGGAGAATCCAGGGGGAACTTCCTGATGGAGGTGATGGCTAAGCCCCAAAGGATGAGAAGAAAAGAGGGGAGGGGTGATTGAGAGTATTTGGGGGAGGTAACACTCATGGCAGAAGGAACAGCATATGGAAATCCCTGGACACAGAAGAAAACATGGTCCTTTGGGAGAACGGCAAGAAGTTCTGCATGGCTGGATTTGTAGAGGGTGAGTGAACAGGAGCTAAAATATGAGGCTGGCAAAGGAACCAGATCATGAAGGGCCTTATGTGCCAAACTATGGAGCCTAGGTTTTATTCTGAAGCATTGAGAGGGATAGAAAGGTTTAACTGGAAGAGTGAAGATACTTCATTCCTGATAGATTCATCTTTCTGCAGGGTGGAGAATAGGCAGGAGGAGGATTGGAAGTTCCAGCTCTCTCTGAAATTGTGAGAAGAGGAAATAAGGGTCCTTTGCAGTGCCAGAAACCTTTGTCTTGGCTTTCCAGATCCAATTGTCCTGGGCCCCAGATCTGAGCTCCTTTCAGAGGGCCCTCTTCATACAGCCTCCATCCCAGCTCTGTTAACCACTCATTCTCTCTCCCCTACAGGCCTGGGTGGGCACAGAGTCCCAGGGGTTCTGTGCAATTCCTTGTAGTTTCTTTACACCCTGCCCACATATTTGTAAACAACCCCATTATTAACAACTCCGTGAATGATCCTAATTTGAGTGTGCCAGCTGGTTCCTGCTGAGCCCCTCATGGTTACACCCCCACCCCCTAAATAAGGAGAAAGCAAGCATAAGTGACACGGGAAAGGGATGGGACCATCTTCCTAAGGATTATGGCTTGAGAAGTTTGCTGTTTAGGAAAGATAACAGACTTACTGAGACAGTGGTTGTCTTTTAATAGCCCTACTGTTTGCTCGGGAATGATGCTGCTCACTTAAAAAGAAGAGAAAAATCACCGGAAGTCCCACGTCCCAGAAACAAATGCTATTAAATGTTTGCTGGCTATCCTCCATATTTCTCGACACGTATATACTCATACAGATATGTTCAATTTTGAGTGACTCATACTTCAAATGCTGTGTCAAACCTACTTTTTCTCATTCATCCATAAGCCTCAAGTTTTGAGCTGCCTGTGGAAGAATCCAAGTAGATGTGTCCAGAAATAAATTGAATATAACAATCTAGAGTTTAAGAGACTTGGTCTTGGGGCCACCATCGGAGAGGTGGCCATGAAAGCCTGGGGAGGCAGAGGATCCCACGAGGTAGAGGGTAGGAGGGGGGAAGAGGCAAGGGCCAGCACAGAGCCACTGGAACACACTGACAGGCAAGAGAAACCAGAGGAGACAGATAAGGAGGTAGGAGGAGCGGAGGACTTCTTGGCCTTCAAGAAAGAGGAGTGGTCAACAGTGAAGAAGGCCACCTCCGGGTCAAATAAGATAAGGGCGTTGGATTTAGCAATACAGGGTAGCTGGTGGCCTGGATAAGAGTGATTTTAGCCAAGTAGTGGACTGGAAGCCACATTGAGGAAGAGCTGAGGAGAAAATGGAGGTAGTCTGCTTGCCCTCCCCACTGGCTGGCCCCTGGTCCCTCACCAGGGCTTCTCAAACTCTGCTGTGTGGATGAATCACCTGCGCATATTGTCGTATTGCAGATCTGATTCCGTGGGTCTGGGTGGGGCCTGTACTTCTAACAAGCACCAAGGTCATGTGGACACCACTGAACCAAACTTGAAGTAGCAAGGGGCTAGATTAGGTTGCCCGGTGACAATGCCCAGTCGTGATACATTCACACAGGACTTTACCAAAGACACTTAAGCATGCAGAGATGAAAATGAGTTCTTAAGGGTCCAAGATTATTATTCACATCAGAAAAGTACTAAAAAGGAAAACTAGAGGAAATTTTTGTTCTTGTATGTCTGGTCCTTTCCTGTGTATACGCCTTGCTCGTGAAAGTCCCTCCATTTGGGTCACTTAAAAGTGTTTCTTAAGTTCCAAACTTATAAGGATTTTTTAGTCATCTTTTAGTTACTATTTCTACTTTAATCGCGTTAGGTTCAAGAACATGCTCTCCGAGATTACAGTCCTCTGAAAATTGTTGATACTTGTTTTATGACTGAGAACATGCTCAATTTTTGTAAATGTTCCATGAGTGCTTGAAAAAAACATATTCTACTATTGTTGGGTGTAGTATTTATGTCTCTTAGGTCAAATTTAATAACTGGGGGGCGCCTGGGTGGCTCAGTCGGTTAAGTGTCCGACTCTTGATTTCAGCTCAGGTCATGAACTTAGGGTGGTGAGATTGAGCCCCGAGTTGGGCTTCGTGCTGGGCTTGGAGCCTGCTTAAGATTCTCTCTCTCCCTCTCCCTCTGCCGCCCCCCCCCACCCCGTGCACGTGTGTGCGGGCGTGTGCTCTTACTCAAAAAAAAATTTATTAACGGGGTTGATGGGCTTCATATTCTATCAATTACTAAAAAGAAATGTGTTAAAATCTGACTGGAAAGCCTTTCTTCCCCACCTCTCCTATGTGCCCAGGCCTCCATCCAACAACTAGGGATTCATGGTGACCAAAATCTGACGTAGTCTCTGCAGACTCAGTTTCTGCCCTGATGGAGCTGATAGTCTAAGATTTACCTAATCACCAGCATCTCCCCACCCCCCTCAGATCTGGAAATATTTCTCCCTCCTCTGAGCTCTTAAGGCATTCACTGCCTGTGTAACTAATTTAACAAATACATAGTCTGTTTTCATTGCAATTATTTGTGTTCCTAATTTATTCCCCTACCAGCTCTTAGATTCCAGGTGGGCAAAGATGATCCTATTTTTTATATAACTGCTCTATTGAAATATAATATTTGACAAACTATAAAATTCACTCTTGTAAAATGCATAATTTCATGGGAGGATATCTTATTTAACTTGGCCTCCTCTGTAGCAGTGGTTCTCCACTTGGGCTGCACATTGGAATCACCCAGAGAGCTTAAAAAAAAATACTGCTACCTGCTTCTTGCCCCCAGTGGTTCTGACTTAATTGGTTTGGGGTGCAGCCTGGACATCAGAACTTTTAAAAGCCCCAAAGTGATTTGATTTTATTTTTTTTAAGATTTTATTTATTTGTTTGACAGAGAGAGACACAGCGAGAGAGGGAACACAAGCAAGGGGAGTAGGAGAGGGAGAAGCAGGCTTCCCGCTGAGCAGGGAGCCCGATGCGGGGCTGGATCCCAGGACCCTGGGATCTTGACCTGAGCCGAAAGCAGACGCTTAACGACTGAGCCACCCAGCGCCCCCCCAAAGTGATTTTAACTTGTAGCCAGTGTTGCCCTATAATGCTTTGCACAGAACTGGCACCAAATAATTGTTTGTCCTAGTTTCTAATATGAGTTAGCCCTAGTTTCTAATATCCAGCTAATTAACTCACTCAGAACTACTTTCCTGTCTCAGCTCTCATAATGATCTGCCCCATTGGACGTGAAAGGAAGACTAGGAGACAAAAGTATTTATTAGAAAAGGTAAGTTTACTTGCAAAGATGAGCCAACTTCACTAGGATGGGATCACTGAGTAAAAATTACAACAGATATTTAAAGGAAAAAATGTAAAGGGAAGATTACCATAGTTTACATTTGTGTCTTAAGCACTGATGTTATGCTCACATGGGAAGATATGTCACATATCCCCAAATTTCTGTATTCAAAAGCTAGTGATAAAATGGTTTTCATTAGGGAATTGGTAATTTATGGGAAAAGCCCGAAATTTCATTCACTTTGGACACCTGATGTAAAAGTCAGTTACTTTATCTCGGGTTGAAAGAGTCTTACTTTGTTTTTTCTTCCTGTGGGACTTGAGGTACACTCTTAAAATGATGGCCGTGCAGCATTTTTGTTTCCACAGCTGTGAGCTGCATGAAGTCAGGGACCAGTCTAATCTCATACATTATGGTATCCCCGTGCTGGCACATAGTAAGTGTTCAATAAATATTGATGGAATAAATATGTTTTAACTGGATAGAGAGCTGCACAAGTTTCCCGTTTTGATACTTTTTGCAATTCTTAATTGCAGCACTCTGAACTGGCGCTCTCTAATCTACCTGGGCTACTACAAACTCAAAAGGGGTTTTACTTCCACGTAAATGGTAGTTGAGGATCGGGGTTCCATGAACGTATGAGCCTCACGGTGAGCAGCAAGGATGGTCACCCCCGGATGAATGAATAGAAAATTCTCATGGCTGGGAGCGGTCCGTCAGCGAGGCCGGTCATCCTGCCAGTCCTGTAACACCACTTAACACCTGCCATTGACTCCTCCCCACTGCCAGATCCCAAAGGTTCGCGTGGGCATTTGGAACCGCGCCCCCTAGTCCGCCGCAGCAGGATTCCCCCCTCCCCAAGAGGGTCACGCCCCAGGGCGCAATGCAGAGCGACTCAGGCATCAAAAAAACAACGTAAAACCAGTCGCACCAAGGAGAGGCAGCGTTATTTAGGCAGCCGGCTACTCCCCCAGAGCCTCCACCCTGTCCCCTGGGCCCCGCGCCGGGCGCTCAGACGGTGCCGGGCTCCAAGCGCCCCAGCTCCCTCCACGTGTCCTGTCTTCCCAGCAGCCTCCTCTGCAGCCTCGGGAAGAAAACCTCCTGACAACTCGCGGTCTGCGGACTACGACTCCCAGCAGGCACCGCGCCGCTTCGCTCTCCACCCCCTCCACAGGACACGCAGACGCTCTGGGCTCCGTCAACAGACAGGACTGGCGACGACCGTGTGCAGTTCCTTATGGGATTTGTAGTTTTTCTGGAGCCAGCTGGGCCGTCAGTCAAAGGGACGACAACTACAAGTCTCAGCGGCCCCAGCGTGACGGACCCGGTCACGTGGCAGGGGGCCGACCGGGCGTGCGTGCCGCCGTTGATCCGGTGCTGCAGTGAGGAGGTGGTTCTCGCCCGTGTTGTGTGTGTGTGTGAGTGAGAGAGCGAGTGAGTGAGTGAGTGTGTGTGTGTGTGTGTGGGGGGACTCGGCTTGTTGTTGTCGGTGACTTCCCCCTCCCCTCCACCCCTCCCCCCTTCCCCGCCGCCGCTGCAGTGGCCGCTCCCTGGGCCGTAGGAAATGAGCGATAACGATGACATCGAGGTGGAGAGCGACGTGAGTCCCGGGGCTTCTTCCTTCCCGTGCGGGTTGTCAGGCGGGGACAGCGGCCGGGGCTCTCTGCGGGGCGACGGCAGCAGGGGGCCGGGCAGCCGCCTCCTCCTTCCCTTCCCCCCCCCCCCCCCCCGGCTGGGACCGCCTCCGTCGCGCTCTCGGCTCGCTCCCCTCCGGGCTCCTAGCCGGAGCGGCCTTCTGGGACTGGAGGTGGGGTGGAGACACGCGGCCTTTAGGACCCCCACCTCCCCCGGTGGAGGAAGGTGCTGCGGCCTCCGGCTCCCACCCTATCCCGCTCAGGATCCAGGGGACTGGGACGGGGTGCGCCCGGGATCCCATTGTCCGGATCCCGGGGAAGGGGACGACGCTCAGGACCTGCCCCCTCGGTCTGCTATCACCCTCTTCCCGTGACCCGTGGATCCTGGGGGGTTGAGGGAGGGCGGAGAGGGGGTGGGAGTGCCCAGATGCCCCGAGCTGGGTGTGAGGGGAGGAGACAGTTCTCTGAACCCCCTCCGGCCAGAGTCGGATCCCGGAAGGAGGGGCGGCGCTCGGGACCCCCCTGCCCCGCTACCGGATCCCGCTGGGGGGAAGGGGGCGTGGGGTGGGGAGGGAGGGAGGGGGGTCGGGCTGACTCCCCACCCGCCGCTTCCTCCGCCGCCGGCATTTTCTTTCTTATTATTGAATGTGAAGTGTAAAAATAACTTCTATATTTTCTATTTTTTTCTCTCTTATTCCAGGAAGAGCAACCGAGGTTTCAATCTGCGGTACGTCTCCTACTCTCCATTTCATTTTCATTTCCGTTCAGTTCTAGTTCTTTTTGGGGTCAGAGAGAAAAAGAGATTGTTTTATTATTTTTAGTACTGTAGTAAACTCTCCTGTTAACCGCTAAGGTGAGGCGGGGCCTTGTTTGGGGGTTCTAGGTGGGGGGCGGGTTTGCAAATCTCCTCATTCTAGACTCTCAGGTGATAAGTTTCAGTGACTGTAGGTGAGTGAAAGGTGTTGTTTGCAAAGAAATGAATCGTTCTGTAGTTTCCAGGTGGGGGATCTAGCTGTCACTATGTAAGTGTAAAATGAGAAATATCATTCTGAAGTAAACTGTTATTTCGGGGCAAAGTAGTCAGATTTACTTTGGAACAAGCAGGCTCTAAACCGTATATGCATAGTTGTGTGAAGCTGAAGCCACATGAAAAAAATCATCTTTAACCAAAAGTTAGGTGGTCATGTGACTGCTGTAGACCTGTAGAATCTAGCACAACCTGGTATTATTCTAATGCAGAAATTAGAAATGTAGGGGAACCAAAGGTTGAATATGAAAAGTGTCACAAACAGCTTATTCTGGTCTGCCTATTTGAGTTGAAGGAGAGGTATAAAGAAAATAGAAGAATTGTTGAGGAGAAGTGGCATCGCAGAGATAGATTTGCTAAAAGGTGGTGGCTGAGACCATTCAATGTTACTGGTAATTTCTCAGGGTTTTGATATTAATGTTCTCAGTAGATGGTTCTGTGGACTTAGATAGACACTAATCTCGTGCCTTTCCAGTCTGGGACAGGACTGTGGGTGTTCCTTGAATAGATTGGAGAAAGAAAAAAAGAATAGACACAAAATAAATCAGAGTCAGAGAGAGGAAGAGAAGTACATCAGAGTGTCTAACATTTGACAGATGGGAACAGTACGAAGTTAATAGAATGGGGGTCAAAAATTCAGATGCCTCTGGGGGGCCCAGGCAGTAAGATCGTCAGGAATAAAGTAAAGAGCAGAGGTGAGGACTGGGTTCTGGATTGCACATGTCTCTTCTGAAAAGACAGCCACCAAACTCCAGTGGGTTGTTGTTATGTGGGAGTAAGGGCTCACTGTTGCCAGATCTTCCTATTTTTAAAGAAAGTTTAGAAATCCAGATTTTTGTGTTATTTTTCTGATTTTTGAAATGATGTGTGGGACAACCAAGTTGTTTGGGAACTTGTTAGAATATGCAGGATGCCACTTTGATACCTTTGATAAAAGCAAGTCCTTGTCCTTGTACCTGCTCTTCATTAGAGCAAGCAAGGTTTCTGCAGGTTGTCCAAGCAGATAAGCATTAAGGAAAAATGTTGTTTATTGAGAGCTGATATTTTCTGTAAAATCTGGAGTATGCAGTTCCAGAGGGTTTTAAAAATTATCCCTGGGTAATAGTCACTAAAAAGAGTTTGTTGTGCTTTATTTTTCCTTGAAATATTGTCAGACACTTACCTTTACGCATGTATATGGAAATGCAGTTCTTTTTTTCTAGTCACTACGACCCTTAATAATGTGACCGTGGAGTTTCATGTTTGGTATCCAGTCTATTTAAAACACTTTTTTTCCCCCCCAAGTCTCCAGTTATAAAATGTGCCCCAGGGCTTGATCAGGGTTGGAGGATAGGGATTGGTCAGGCCTCCTTTGCAGAATTATTATTTGACTTGGAATTACATTGGCTTTCCAGTGAGAGAAAGTTTTCTTTGTGAAAGTTTGGCTTACAGTTCTTGAAAGCTTTATGCTTTTCAAAATATCCATCCACATGGGTATTGATGTAAATTGCATTATTAAATTATTAAAATGTTCCCACTCTCCTAGAATGCTAATGTCATTGTTTTTTCTAGATATTTTTAGTTTGGTGTGAAGGTGCCTAGGATTTTTCTCTTTGATTTTGGGAGGTGGGCAGTGGGAGTGGATTTGACCCTCTGTTTTTAATTTGACACATCTACTTGCTGAAACTTTTAAATATTATCTGGCACAAAATAATCACAATAGCATGGAGAGAAGAAGCAATAGATAAATTTTATAGCATATCAAACAGTTACCGTGAGCAAGTAGGGTAAAAAGGATTTCGGGTTTTTTTCTCCATGAATACACCAGTTTATTTCCTGCTATTTAGTATAGATAATAAATATATTTTTTAAAATTTGTTGGAAACTATTCTTAAGCTTGTATTAGTTCAGAAAAGGCTGTGGACTGTGAACAACCAAAGATTTAGGGCTGTAGAAAACCTTGTAAAAAGTTATTTGGAAAAGGTTCTGTGGGTCCCGATGGAAAAAGAGGCCCTCGTTTATGTTTTATAATGTCAGTACAGTAGGCGCAGCCTTGCTGTGTGGGAAACGTAAGATTCTCAGCAAGGACAGTTAGGAAGTGAGGCTAACTATAACAGAAAGTGAAACTGATTGACGCATATTGTTTTCTGTTGCCTCAGTGCAAACGGAAAACATCTTCTCTAGTGACCAATAAGCTTTGTTGAAGGAAATAATCCCAAACAATATTTTTATTACTAAATTTTATACACCTCACAATTCCATTGATGCTATCTTACTATTTTTTGGAGGGAAGAGGTTACGTTTTAAAGATATTTTCTGGGACAGGTATGTTTCACACGAAGTGATCCTTTGCTTTCTGTTTCTGATTCCTTTGTTTCTGTTTGGGAAATTCCTTTTGGGAATAGTGAAAGTATATGAGAAATGTAGGGTCCGTGTGTTAGGAGGGAAACCCAAAGCCTTTTTCAGCATCTTACCCTCCATTATCAGCTGAATGTGTTGCAGTTACAGTACATGTTAGGGGGTGTAAAAACAGATTTGTGCAGTTTCACTTGTCGACCTTCCTCATATGAAATATTTTTAACTTCTCAGCGCTCTTTGCTTCTTTAGGAATTGTAATCTGTTTGGGGGCGCCTGGGTGGCTCAGATGGTTAAGCATCTGCCTTCGGCTCAGGTCATGATCCCAGAGTCCTGGGATCGAGCCCCGCATCAGGCTCCCTGCTCAGTGCAGAGCCTGCTTCTCCCTCTCCCTCTGCCATTCCCTCCACTTGTGCTCTCTGGCTCTGTCTCTCTCTCTGTCAAATAAATAAATAAAATCTTTTTAAAAAAGGGTTGGGGGGGAATTGTAATCTATTTAGAAGGGAATGAGCTAGGTCACCTTTGAGATTGGAATTTACTCAGGAAACGACTGTTTTACCTGGAATTCGTTGTGTCTCAGAAGTGCTGCACGCTGCATGTACTTTGTGTGTGCTTCAGAATGTCGACAGTGATGCAGAAATGCCAGTGTTGCTTCCTGTTTGTTAGAGGAAAAGGTGATCTTACGTTTTAAAGTTCTTTTTCAAGATACCCGTAATGGGGAAATAGTTGATCATGGAATCCAGCGTGGTTTTCAATTAAAATTTCATGACCAAGACATTTTTACTCTCTTAAATGGCTATAGTTTGACAGCATATTTGGATCATAGCATTTCCAAGTTCTTTCAGGCACCAAATGATACTAAATAAATAAATAAATAAATAAGCCTCAAAAACACATGTATTTAGTAGGTGTTAGAAATACCTAGCAGGCAGTCAGCTTCCAGCAGGACAGGTGTTGGAAAGTTGAAATTTACATCTTTTAAGGACCTTCATGAGTTTCTCATCCTAGCTGCCTGTTACTTGGTGTTGTAATTTTCATGTTGCTTAGGTTGCTTAGAAATCCAGCTTTATTTATCCTATCTGCTTGCCATCAGAAGAAATAAATAGGTCTTTTCTGATGAGAATTTTGAACTTGTGTATTTTCCGTGTTTGTGTTTAATAAGAACAGCTTATTAATAATAAGCAACACTCTCCTCTAAAATGCAATCTTTGAAATTCTTTAAAACAGTGTTTAGTGGGCAACTCCAATTCAGCATAGGCTGAGCATTTTTTATATGGAAATCGAGAAGATTCTCCCTATAGATGGGGTTAGATGTCAAGTAGCCTGAAAGAAATAGCACTGTTCTGGAGAACCTTGTGCATCCTTGAATAATGGAGCATTTATTTCCCCATGCTATTTGCCTACCTAGAACTTGCAGGAAATGAGGCTGCTAACTGATGTAATGCCTTGAATGAAGATGCATTCTCTATGCAGTAAGTTGGAAGGAAATAATTTAAAGAGATTCCCCTCAATTTTGAACAGCTTGAATGACCTCCTGCAACTTCTTGGCTAACAAAATAATGTTTACTTTCAACATATAACAACACTTAAGATATACGTCGCTTGTTAGTGTCAGAGGTGGACAAATTGTAGGTGAAGATTTGTATTCTGGCTGCCAGTGGAAAGTTTGGTGGAAATAAAATTGAGAGGCTGAGTAAAAACCTTGGCAGAGACGTCAAAGCTGGAAGCGATTTGGTGCTGGAGTTCCTGTTGAGCATCTGTGAGCCACTCTTGAGTATCACACAGCCCTTTAGGATTTCTGTTAGCTTGGGATGCCCTGAAGGAAGGGTTTTTTGGCAGAAACTGCAAATTGAGTGAAGTTGAAGGGTAGCAGCATCCAGCCACTGCTCCTATAGGATGTAAGGAGGGAGGTATTTGGGGGCCTGCTTTTGTTTGGTACCACTTGTTTTCATTATCAAACATCTTTCTCAGTACAGGCAACAGAAAACTGGCTAATTTCTGAGTTGAGCTTTATTTGTTTTAAGACACACAGTTCTTTGACCTTTCCTCCATACCCTCCCCCCCCCTTTTTTTTTAACTAGTTTTGAGTTTGTGGGAGGATCTCAGATGCTTTACACTGGAAGTCTTTACCCTGTGTTTGATTCTCAACTCTGAAATCTTGGCCCTTTCGAAAAGGGTTGCCAGCAAGTGAAGACCGTTAACAAAGCAGTGATAAGCCTGGCAACTGGCCCTCCATTTGGATGATTTGGAGTGGGGGACAGAGGAGCATTATTATCAGGCTGGATGGATCTCTGTGGTTTGGAAATGTTTCCTGAACAGAATTCTCAGCTTTGTGTAAAGGTTTTTCATCTGCTCTTTCAAGCCACTAGAGGTATCATTTAGTATAGAGTTGCCTGGAGTTAGGCATGTTAGTTCTACATATTTTTAACTTGCTCTTTCAAATGAGGCCTAGGGAGGAGAAATACATCATTGCCATTGTCTCTGAGAGCTTTGAAATTGAGTCTGGTTAAGAGTAGCAGCTTGGGGATGGACATGGCAGCAGGGATTGGTCTAAGATTCTCCTCTTCTGCTAGTTAAATTGGGCCTGGAACCACCACAGAAATTCCATCCACTACTTCGAGAACAACAGTCCCCAGCCCAGGCTTTCTACCAGGCAGTGGACTGCTGCCTTTCCTTGTTGAGCCAACTTCTCAAACTTGGCTGGCTCCCCAGATGAGAAGCCAAGATTTGTGCTGATGGTCCCCGGCCAAGTTCACTTAACAATCCTCTAACCAAAAGACTTGTCCGTTTGAGTCCTTTCAGGGCTCAGTGAATGGGAAGGGGGTAGTGCATTGTGGGGATGATTTGGGTGTTAGATTATACCTAGCTCCACCCCTCTAGTGCAGGCCTGAGTGAAACCAAGTCCAACTTGATTCTAACCTTTTGAGATTTGCAGGACTCTCCCAGAAAGAAAACAGACAATTAGGATTTTATTTGTATCAACAAGAGGAATTGTGGGTAACTCTGCTGTCCCTGCTTCTGTGCACAGCTTTTAAGCCGGGAGGAGGACCAGGAATCAGGGTGATTTAGTAGACAGGAGTATCTTGGGCTGTTGCTGGAGACCAAAGCTGGGCAATTAATATGCATATAAATAAACCATCCTGGGAGTATGTAGCAAACGATGGAGAGGCAGGTAGATGCCAAATGCCATCTCCACCTTCTCAGTGCTTTAGGTATAGTCCAGGTAAGAGCTCAGCCCACCTTACCTATGTAGGTGACTAGAGGGGACAGTAAGTTAGGAAAGGACTAGGTCCTTAAGTATGGTTAATTCCTTCAAGTTATTTCATACTGCTGTTAGAAGGCATCAGCATTCTTGTTCTAATACTGTGTGATACAGCGTATGTCCCTCTAGCCTCAGGTTATATCTGGTTTCCAAACTTGATCGTTCCCTCAGTTTTCCCATAAATTCCATGCGTCACTGAGTTCAGCAAACACTTTACCATGAATTCAGACTTAGCAAGATTAGGAGGGTTTTAGAAGTGCCCAGGCATCTGCCCTCAAAATGAGTTGCTATGCTATGTAGAATCATGGCCTCGATGGGAACCAGGTGTCCAGTTCACCAGAGCTGTAGGTGAGGTGTTGTGCTTGAGAGACCAGGAGGTGACTTCAGTTACCACAGCTGCTCCCAGTCGCCTCTTCCTCTCTAATGTCTCAGACTTAGGATTAGATAAGAGAATTTCAAGTCCTTTCATTCCCACAACTCTTGTCATTATAAATTTTTGTCTGTACATCTTGTCTAGTTCAAGGATTCATTTGAGGCATTCTTGTGCTAAGCCAAGTTATTTACTCTTGTTGCTTCATATCTAAAATTCCTGGTGCTCTGGGTAGGTTAAAGCTATCCGAGCTTTCCCTATACAGACTTGCTCTCTGGGTTAGCTCAGTGCGACCTTGTGTATTCAGGGTAAATTCTCAGAGTATATTATTTTCCATAATTCCCAAAGTGTGGATGTGTAAAAGTTCTTGCTTTAGACTAAGTTAAGCATCTGTGTTCCATTTGGAGGGAATGCCCTTTTTTTAGGGACCTGCGGAAGCTCTCTTGCAGTGCTCTCCAGCACTCTCTTTTGCCTGAAGCCAGAGTATTTTGCCATTGCCAGTCTTCATCCCTCTCCAGCTGATAGTTCTTTGTGATGCTAAGCAGGACAGGATAAAGACTTTGGTCCATGGGTATTTAGATACTGCCAAATAAACCTGACCTGCCACAGGTGCCTGAGGAAATTTATTCAGAGCATGTGGGTGTCAGATGATATGCTGTCTAAGAACAACCTTTCTGGCACAGTGTGTGTGAGGGGAAGCCTTTGGCAGGATAGCACCATGGATCCACTTTAAAAAACAGGAACTCAGAATGTGGTTGGTGTCTTTATCAGCTCTGTCATAATCTCAGATTCATGGCATCTGTGCTTTCTAGAGGTTTTAGTTTCTATTGTAGAATTTGGTGAGCAGGTCTTAAATTAGTCCCTTTTAGCAAGCTGGAGACCAGACTCATGGTGATGGGTTTCACATGGAAAGAAATACTGCACCAGTGACCTTACTCCTTTCCTGGGCACCCACCATGGGGAATCTCTTACAGTGGGGGTGATCACATTTTATAAAGGGGCCCCCTAGAGCTTTTCCCTGGTCACTTCCCAACCATGGACTGGCGGCTGTTCTGTCATATAAGTAAGCTGTGGGGGAAGACTGATGTTGCAGGAGAGTTACACTTTGTCCCCGTGAATAACTTTTATTTTACTTATGCATGAGCTGGATGCATCGAGCTACTTTGGATGTTCCTGTCGCAAGCCTTGCTCACCCCTTTCTCCCCCTTTAGCAGATCCTAATTCTGGAGACTCCTAACTGCCCACCTCGACAAATCCTTCCCAGCCCAATCGCCAGGGACAGCGCTGACAGCATATACTTCCAGGCTATTCCCCACCCACCTATACCAAGCAAAAGGAATGACATTGCTAATGTGCTCTTTCTCCCATTCTTCTAGGCTGACAAACGGGCTCATCATAATGCACTGGAACGAAAACGTAGGGACCACATCAAAGACAGCTTTCACAGTTTGCGGGACTCTGTCCCATCACTCCAAGGAGAGAAGGTGAGTTTATTGAGAAAGCTGATGGCCACCGCTTACTTGAAACTTGCTGGGGGGCTTACCAGGGCACTCACCTGGCTGGAAAGAAATGGAAGCGGAGAGAGATATTCCAGTTATGTGATTTCCTTCATTGTTGATTCTTTGGGGTATCATTACACACCTACTCTGTTCTTAACAAATAATGACAGATGGGATGGAGCTGCTTATAAGACATTAGTAGGAGTCATCCTTTAAAATTAGAATTAATTATAATAAATTACTCATTCAAGAAATGATTATAACTCCACAGTGCAGAGAATAGCCCATAGAAGTTTGGGATGACCCGAAGGATTTCTGAAGTCAGTGATTCCCTAGACCTCCATGAGAATTTCTTTCGTATGGTTCAAAGTTAGTACTTATTTTAAATGAGACCTCTCAGGGAAGGTATGTGAACCAGCCTGGACACCAGCGATCTTCCAGTTCCAACAGCTGTTATTTCAAGGCATACAAAGAGCATTTTAAGCTTTGGGACAAAAGACTTAAGGAAAGATACATGTTTATGAAATGGAGGGAAGAAAATAACTGGTCTTCTGCTTCCCTCCACCCCACTGATGGCCTTCCAGAAACTAATGTTTTCCCTGGAGAGGTAGGCACCAGCTGTTTCTACATCTGAAAAACAAAGTTGGAAGCTTTGAGTAAAAAGCCTATGGGTTAGGGTCACTTCTTGGAATTTGGAGAAAACATCTGTTTGCACAGTTAGTTATATCCTTAACACAGAATGTAGTCAGCTGCTCTCCGCAGCAGTTCAGTGATATGAATGGCAGACTGGGAAGAGGACCTGTGCTTTTTTGTTCAATGGTCCAGTGTTTTAAAAAGCAGCTATCTTAAGAAAAACCATTGCTCTCAGGTATGCTTTGAATGACTCTCCTGATTTAGCTCTGTGGCTGGGGGTCCTGAGTTGGTTTGGTTATCCAGAGTCAAATTTAGAACCATTATAGTTTCACTTTGTTTATACTGCCGCTCTGGTCAATCATGTGCTTTGTACCTTATCTAAGGTGTGGCTTTCTATGTGGCTGAAGCATGGAGTAGGTCTGACCTTCATGAAAAAGGCAAAACAGGCCATGTGAATACCTGGTATTGCAAAACCAGAATTTGCCATGGGTTAGTCCTACTTAGTGTTGACTTGGTTTTGTCGCCTTGAACTAAGGTGCTTACCTAGAATAACAACATTCCTGGGCACAATACTCTCAGAGCAGCACAGAAAATCTTTATGATGGAGAGACAGACTCATCCTTTTAGTCAGAGGATACATGTGCAAAGGATTATTTATCTCTTTTGCTTGTCTGAACTGTTGACAGTGCTTATTCATATGCCGTGGTATTAAAACGGCTTTGGTGAACTAAATGGACAGAGCTCCCTTAAGTCTCACAGCTAACCAGGAGTGGCACCAAGGCAGTGTTTCCCAAGAGGTGGCCTATGGCTCACTCCCTTCAGATTCACTACTGACTGCCATTCTGGAGGCAGGCCTGGGGATTTAGGCATTCTTAAGTTTGAGAACACTTTGGGAGAAGCTGGTCATAGGAGCTCAACTATACCTTTTTCTTTGTCCAGCGTATTTTGCATTGCCGTAACATTCTTCTTTAAGTCCTTAAAATCACAGTATCCTGAGTCCCGTTGTCTCTTTTCTTCAAGAAAGTTGACACTTTAAATTTGGTAGCCTTACAAACTGAATAGTTTGTCATTCGTTGTGGCCTATTCATTTATTCAGTCACTCCATTCATCAAATGTTTATTGAGGGTCTTCTGCATGTTAGGAACTGTTCTAGATAGTAGGGAAACAGCAGGGAGCAAAACACACAAGCAGAGGCTCTTATTCTGGTGAGGAAAAGATAGAAAGTGAGCTAATAATGTAAAAAATTGTAGTATGTCAGGTAAGTGCTATGGAGAAAATTAAACAGGGAAGGAAGGGTTGCAGTTTTTTTTTTTTTTTTTAAGTGTTTATTATTTATTTGAGACACAGAGATAGTTTATTTGAGACACAGAGATAGAGAGCACCAGCAGGGGGAGAGGCAGGCAGAGGGAGAGGGAGAAGCAGGCTCCCCCCTGAGCCAGGAGCCCGACATGGGGCTCGATCCCAGGACCCCGGGATCAAGACCTGAGCCAAAGGCAGGCACTTAACTGACTGAGCCATCCAGGCGCCCCAAGGGTTGCAGTTTTCAATAGGGCAGACAAGAAAACTCACTGGCAAGGCAACATTTGAACAAAGGTTTGAAGGAAGTGAAAGGAAGAACCAGGTATCTGTCTGGTGGTAAGCATTCCAGGCCGAGGGAAGGCAAGTGTAATAGCCCAAAGGCAGGAACCTGGGAGCATTGCTGGGCCTGTCAAGAACAGAGGCCAGGGTGGCTGGGGTGGAATGAGTGAAGGGACTGTGGCAGAAAATGAGGTCAGAGAAGTAGCAAGACTAGGGGAGAGGAGTGGAGTGGTGGAGGGGCCAGGTTATGTGGAGCCCATTAACAAAACCCTAGTGTGGGAATTGACCAGGTACCTTTCTGATCTCAGAATCCTGTTCTGTGTTATAATCCAGATATTTCACACTAAGCATGAGTAAAGTCACCCTGAGCCCCTTCCCACCTGAATTCCACCATCTGCATGATTTTCCTTGTCTGCCAGCATTGTTTCACAGATGCTGGAGGGAGGCTAACAGAAAGAATACTTTGTCTCTCAGTCTAACCAGTGCTCACTAAATGTTGTAATTTTTTAAAATTATGGTATTTGAACCAAAGGAAATTGGCTAATTCTTGATTTGTATTGCGGTAATTAAGGTTGGGACATTATGTAAATAATTGTGAGTTTGCGGGAGCTCAGATCCAATTCTTGCAGGGAAGGCCTCCAGTCTCTTTTGATTTGGGCATCTTTTAAGTTCCAGGTGACTTCTCACTTAATATTTGAATCACCTATCATACGTGTCCTAAGCTTTTTGATTTTTAAAGCAAAACCAATACTGGGTGAATTGGATCCTAACCAAGAGTGAGGGGTACTTGTATTAAAAAAAAAAATAGCTTTAAATGTAAGACCCAGACTCTATCCTCTGTTTTCTTTATTTTTATTATAACATAAACGTTACAAAAAGTGGTCACCTTTTGCGTAAGTAAAAAAAAAAAAAATCCGTAATAACCAACATCTCTGTTGCAACATAGAAGTAAGTACAACGGTTCTGTGAGGTTTTATAGTAATAGAATTGGACATTTGCTATTACTGCTGTTCCTGCCATCATTACTGTAACATAGATGAGGAAGCAAGCTTGAGATCATGATCCCCATCTGTAGCTGGACAGGGACTAGAACTCAGGACTGCCGATTGCCAAGGTCAAGCTTTCTCCCACACTGGAGGGGTAAACAACTTGAAGGTATTTGAAGAAATCTTGCTTCAATATTTATATCTTTATATTGGGAGCTCCCCTTAGGTAGAGCCAGTAATCTTGGCTCTATGTCATACTGGGGCTATTATTACTAGAATACTCTCTCCTGAAGTGGCATATTTAGGTGACACTAAAGTACAGACAGTTGAGGATCATTTAAAGTCTGTAAATTTTTCTGAGTCCACATAGCTTCTCTGAGAAATAGACCATTATAGTTGGGCAGTCCATTTGGGTTTTGCCATAGGTCCCAGGGTTAGCAAGTATACTCTTGAACTCTATCGCTCGAGTCTCTTATTTCCGACGTAGTTCTTCCACTGGACATCCCATGGAGAAAGATGGGATGGAAATAGAACCATCAGCCAGTCAACCAGAGAAAGGGAGTAAGGGCAAAAACAACTGTTCTAAGGGTGCCTGGGTAGCTCAGTTGGTTAAGCATCTGCCTTCAGCTTAGGTCATGTTCCCGGGTTCCTGGGATCGAGTCCCATGTCGGGCTCCCTGTTCAGTGGGGAGCCTGCCTCTCCCTCTCCTTCTGCCACTCCCCCTGCTTGTTCTCTCTCTCTTTCTCTCAAATAAATAAATAACATCTTTAGGAAAAAAAAAAACTGTTCTACAAGAAGACATTACTTTTTTTTTTTTGACAGAATTAGTATTTGTGTTAAGGGTGCTAGGTTGGGTACTAGGGAGTTTTGCCCAATGGCTTGCTGGCACTGAGCTCATCCTGTTTATTCGGGTTCAAGACCATCAGTTTGCCTTCACATGGAGATGTAATTCTGCCCTCTGCTCCGTAAGTTAGCCACAGCATCCAATCTCACTGTTTCCTTAGCATCGTTGACTTTAGTGATAAAAGGTTCTATTGCAGCATTGCCATTTGTAGCTGTACAGTGGTTTAGAGAAAGTTCTCATCTTTTAAGTCTCTTCCTAAGTGCCTGTTTATCTTAATAGTTAATTGCTCTCTCAGGCAGTTGTGCTATGGATTTCTCCTTTCTGGACAGAGCTGTGTTAAAAAGAGATAACATAGGGGTGCCTGGGTGGCTCAGTCGGTTAAGCAGTTAAGTCATGATGCCAAGGTCCTGGGATTGAGCCCCACATCGGGCTCCCTGCTCAGCAGGGAGCCTGCTTCT
>NW_022589710.1:36947177-36952836 GCF_004348235.1 Phoca vitulina | reverse complement strand
TGTGCGCGCTCTCTTTCTCTTTCTCTCTCTCTCTCTCAAATAAATAAATAAAATGTTTTTTAAAAATTTTTTTAAATAATAAAAAGAGATCATATAACCTAAGATGAAAATAAAGAAAACCAGGGTTTCTTCTAGTGAGCATTAAGTTCAGAATTCCTTCCTTTGGGGTGAGAACATGAGTGCACTGCCCCAGTCAGCTCCTACTAACGACTCTGGCACGTGGCTGTGGAGAGCCACCAGAGGAAAGCGTGGGCTTACTCAGTCCTTGAACAAAACAGCAACAGCCAACGTGGTTGTGTGCACCTGCTTAATTAGGACCCAAGACCCATGTGAGTGCTGTAGAGGTTTAAAAGGTATAATAGACAGTTCTCCTCTTGAGGGTCTTGTTCTCTTGTTGCGAGAGAGGATTATACTTACCACTTAGCAATAAAAAGATGACGTGCTGAGCATTAAATAAGAGGTTAAAATACTGAGCTAATCGCTTTCGTTTCCATTAAAGCCTGCTTTTCTTAACATGTTAAGGTGTTGATACCAAATAGCTCCCTTATACCAGGGAACCTGACGATTCTTATAGCTCAAGGTCAGTCTCCTGTTCAGCTCACTCAGCACTATGACTGGGGCACTTATCCCAGTTGTAATTGTACATATGTTTTTGCGGTTACTTGGTGACTGTCTGCCTGTCGGCTATACTGCACCGTAAGAAGTACCGTGAAGGCAGGGAAAACATCTTCTGTTCCTATTTTTTCCCTCCGTGCCTGGCACACAGTAGGGTGCATGAGTATTTATTCACTGAAGGCTGGAAGCCCCCAGCCACCGGGCCATGTTATACTGGCAGAGGCTCATCCTGGTCGGCACCTTTTAAGGCATGCCGTTCATTCAGCAGCACTGTTTCTGTGTCATGTAGGGGCTGTTGAAGGGATTATCTTTTAAATAAAATGTAAGCCACAGCCCTCATTACTCATTAAGGTTATTTCCTAGCCAGACTCCAACCTGGGCAGTTATTTTCTTCAAAATTAATTTTTCAACAAGGCACCTGGGTGGCGCAGTCAGTTAAGTGTTCAACTCTTGGTTTTGGCTCAGGTCATGATCTCAGGGTTGTGGGATCAAGCCCTGTGTTGGGCTCCATGCTCACTGCGGAGTCTGCTTGAGATTCCCTCTCCCATCTCTGCCCCTCCCACTCATGCATGCAGGTGTGCGCGCTCTTATTCTCTCTCTCTGAAAATAAATAAATCTTTAAAAAGAATTAATTTTTTCAAAAATTTAATTTTCTACCTTAAATTTGTTGTCCATAGTTGCCCAAGTTTCCATTGAGCCCTGGGCTCAGCAACTGTAAATGTACTGATTTATTAAATTCTTTGTAAACTGTATTTATGTGCTACTGAAAACCCTCCCAAGGCTTTTCAGTGCCCATCAAGGTAAAGACTGGCATTCTGTGTTCTCTAAATAAGGTACCCACCTTGCCTTCCTGCTTTTTTCTCCTCCTTCCCTTACTGTGGAGGGGTGTATGCCCTCCTCTGTTTCCCCAAGAATGTCATTTATCAGAGTTCTTCCTCTTCTCAAGGTCTGACTTCAGCCTTAACCACCCAGAGGACATCAGTGTTTCACAGTAAAGAGACCCACGCACGAGGGCCCCCCAGCCCGTGTACTCTTTCCTGCTGGAGCGCCTCCATGTTTCTCCCTGCCTGGGCCTCCCCTGCCAGTCTGTGTCTCCCTGCCTGCCTTCAAGGCTCATATCAAGCAGTTCACCACCCAGAGAACCCCGCAGTATTGCTCTCCCATCAGCCCCAGTGGGCATGGACTTCATGGGGCTTCTCCTCTGTGTCCCTTCCCTCTGTGACAGTCTTATCACCTGAGGGGTGTACTCCTTGAGGGCAGAAGCCTTGTCCCATTCTTCTGGAAGTCTCTGCAGTGCAGAGCAGGGGAGAGCTCACTCCTGTGGAGAGGACTAGAGAGCCAGGAGGCTGTTCTAATGCTTTTCCAGATTGAGATTTGGAAGGATACTGGATTGTTTCCTAGGCCTTCCTAGGAAGCATTTCTTTTTCTTTTTTCCCTGTAGCAAAATTGCAAAAATTTTAGGAAAATGGGAAGAAGAAAACAGTACCCCCTTTCTCTAACACAACTATAACCTTTCCTTTATTCTAAGATTCTGAGACAAGTGTTGCCCTGTACATGTTTAATGTGAGCCACAAATGCATCTTAAATTTTCTAGTTGACATAGTAAAAAAATAACAGATGAAGTTAATTCTAATAATATATTTTATTTAACCTAATATGCAAAAATAAGTATGACTTCAACGAAATCCCCTGTATCTTATACTTAATAGCACAGCTTAACTCAGTCTAGTCACATTTCAAGTGCTTATTAGCCATTTGGACAACAGTGCAATTCAGACATCGCTCCCCACTCCACGCCCTGTGTTAATATGACTGAAATTGGGTGCCATCTTACAGTGGGTGTCCAAAGAAACTTGCCTTTTTTTTTCTCCCCCAAAAAGCTGCTGTTGCTAAATTCATGGAATAATGGATGGAATCTAAGAAGCAAGGAAATGATAGTGTTACCAATCTGTATATTCCCTTCTGGTTTCTTTGTATACATGCTTGACATGGGTGCAATGTTACAGCTTCTTGTTACCACAGGTGATGTTTTTTGCCCAACTGATAGAGTGTTCATATTCAGTCGTTAGGCATGTTTCTATTGGCCAGTTACGTTGTTCCCCGGTTTTTAATTATGTAAGAAATGTAGTGATGACCATCTTGGTGTAGATGACAGTTTCCATCGAATAGATTCCTAGAAGTTGGATTGCTGGGTCTAGCAGTAAGAACATCTGGTTTCTGCTGTGTGTTGCCAGAATGCTTTCCAAGAGGATTGTTTTCATGTCTTTATTCTTTCATTTCTTATTTTTTAAAGCAAATGCTAAAGACTAGTCTTTTTTTAAAAATCAGTTAATTAACATATAGTGTATTATTAGTTTCGGAGATAGAGTTCAGTGATTCATCAGTTGCAAATTAACACCCAGTGCTCATTACATCAAGTGCCCTCCTTAATGCCCATCACCCAGGTACCCCATCCCCCCACCCACCTCCCCTCCAGCAACCCTCAGTTTGTTTCCTATAGTTACGAGTCTCTTATGGTTTGTCTCTCCCTGATTTCGTCTTATTTTTCCCTCCCTTCCTCTATGATCGTCTGTTTTGTTTCCTAAATTTCCACGTATGAGTGAAATCATACGATATTTGTAAAGACTAGTCTTGACAGTGTTTTAAGAGTTCCAATTTTACCATTCTGGAATTTTTTTGGAGAGGGGGAACTAATTTAGTAGGCAAAAGGTAGTAATTAATTTTGTATTTTATTACTTGTGAGATTAAATCCTTTTCCACATGTTTATTTACCAGTTGTATGTCCTCTTTGGGGAACTGTGTGCCTCTGTCCTTCATGAATAAGTGTCACACCTTCATTTCAAACTACCTAGGGCACACAAAAAATACAAGGTTTGAAACATGATTTGTGTTGACCCTTAAACAAATGTCTGACACCTGGCTTTAAGCCCCTTAAAGGGCATGATGACTACCTTCCTGTAGTAACCAATAAAATGGTCCTTCAGGCTGTAGAGGGCCTGCCAGCAGGAAGCTTTGAGGGTCCAAGTGGCTGGGCTGGCTCTGGCCTTCACAGCCTTCCAGCCTCCCTTATTGGCATTGATGGGGGGTTCCAGTTTGGAATGAACTACTTTAATGTAGACCCAGATTTATTGTGCAAATTCTTTAATTTTTATTTTCAGAAGATGGCTTATTCAAATGGGAATGTATGTCAGCTTTGCCCTTTTTCTTTACCTTAATATGTATAAAAGCTTGTGCAGGTTTCAGAAAATAATGGTTTTACGTTTCCTTAAAATATGTAGTGCAAAACAGATGTCAGTTAGTGAGGCAGGCAGTAGTTCTATTTTCATTCCCCAGAATATGGCGTTTTGGTTCTTGCGGGAACGAGGCAGTGCTAACGTCAGCTTGGTAGGATCTGGTTGACAGTGAGGAGGAAAAGTGAAATATGGCCAAGTTGATTACTTCTCGAGTCTGGGTTAGGACCCTAGCGAACAGCAGTGGTATTCCTAACATGAACATTCCAGCACTATTCTTCTCTTCCTTACCTCTCTCCACCTGCTTTCTAAAACAACGTGGGTTTTTACACAAATCCAGATTACTATAATAAGATTTACATCTCCAGAAACGTGTGGAACTCTTGCCTTAGATAAAAAATTTTGAGATCTATCTTAAGTGGGATTTAGTAACCTTGGATTTCATCCTAACATCAGTTAACCACTTCAAGATTCAGTTGGGGCCTTAAAAAGGTTCTAATTAGAATCCAGCTCTTGGGTTTGGGTCCTTCTGTGAACTATGTCGTCATTTCTTGCTGCAGCACATGAGGTGGGTGCCCTGTGTTCCCGAGTACAGTTCCATTCAAGTGGGTGCCTCTGGAGGCTGGGTTGGCCCTTGCCTCTGTCTCCTTGTTGCTGTGGGCAGGGATCCACCCCGCAAGGAGCGGTGGCACGAACCCGAGTCGGGACAGGAACGTGCTGGGTACCTCAGCCACACCACCCCGGGGCCTCTGCTGTGTCCATCTTGGTCGTGCCCTTGTTAGGTAATGAAGCCAACAGCACTGTGGGGAGCCGGTGTCTCCCCTCCCCGGGGGCCAGGGTCAGTCTGTTCTCCCATGCTGTCTTGTATCCTCAGGCTTTTTCTGTGTGCTGCTTCTCTGCTGGAAGCCTGTGTGGTTTTCACCTGTCTTTAAAAGAAAAAGAGAAACAGTCTTCCTTCAATGGCTGCTATTATGACAAGCTACCTTTTTCTCATTGTTCACTTTTTCAACCTAATTCTAAAAAACCAGCCTTCAGCTTCAACTCATCCCTATGCTCGTTACCTGTACGAGGATCATTTACCTAAACTCTGACTACCCCAAGGAAACCATCCTCACCTGGGTCTTTATTGACATGTTGTAGACGAATCCCATGACCCTTTCATTGTCCTTTCCCTCCTGCTCAGACTCTCCTATGACAACACTGTCGGCATTTCTGTGGATCTTTTCCACAGCTTCCTCTGTTCTCCCAAAGGAGAGGTGTCCTGGAGGGCCTGGGTTCAAATCCTGACTCCACTACCTACTAGTAAGCCAGTTAGAGCTCTATGCTTCAGAAAACAGGGGAAATAATACATCAGAAGGTTGTATGAAGATACCTGGTGTTTAATAAGTCCCTAGTAAGTGTCAGCTGCTGCCGTCACTGTCCTCACCCTCATTTATATCGCCACAGTGCGGGCATGGCTTTGGAACAGGACCTGGGCAAGGCTGTCTGGGGAACTTTCGTGCAGCTCCCAGAGGTGGGGCAGGAGCCTGAAGAGTCACTTGCATTAGCTCACACTGCTCCATAAGAGGCCCGGTACCTCTTTGTCCCCTCAGCCACAGTGTGTGCTGTCTCAGGGCTGTGTCGGTTTCTGCTCAGAAAGGCAGACTCAGAATTCGTGCCTCCTGATTGTAAAAACTAGCAGGAAAAAATTATCTGGGTCCTTACTAGGTATCCAAAGGCAACAGTTCATCTGTGGACACACTGACTTACCAAGTTCTATCTGCTGAGACACACACACACACACACACACACACACACACACACACACACACACA
>NW_022589710.1:36913390-36947167 GCF_004348235.1 Phoca vitulina | reverse complement strand
CACACACACACACACACACACACACACACACACACACACACACACACGACTCCGCCAACAGTGCATTTCAGAAAACAGAAACCGAAAGCTCAGGGCCATTCCATAGTCCATGCCATAAAGCCGGGGGCCACTCCACAGTCCGAACCATAAAGCCCAAGGTTCTTGTCTGTTTCTTGTTTACTGTTCACATAGCAGAAACTCCTAAAGTCACAGAAGGGCCTGCCCACACCTTAATCCTGTGGCTGGGCACATGATCTCATGGTTTGGAAAGCCAGGAAGAGGGGACTTTAGATGTCTAGCGTTTTCTAGTTTCAACAGTTTGCTTCCAGCCCCACCCCTCACCCGCCGGGACTAGACATGCATGTAAATTTGGGGGAATTCTGTATTTTGTGCTTTAAATTTTTTTCTTGTTGGATTTTACTTGGTGAGTACTCTGGATAGGGGAAAATAAAGTTAATTGAACCATTCTTTTGGACTTGGTAAGGGGTGGCCTGGGATGCTTGTGCTCTCAGCGGGGGATGGAGGAAGGGCTGTGCTTAGCCTTTTGGAGGCCTTGTGCTGGCTTTCATACCAGTGCAGCCTTCTTTGGGCACCTCTGTGTTCTGAGCATCTGTGCATTTTATCTTCATCTGAAAACTGCCCTGAAATGGAAACTTCCATCACTCGCAGGATCTTTTTCCCTCTTTGGTTTGTTGTGCTGTGCTTACTGCTCATTTTCACTTCATAGTTTCATGTCTGACTATGTGAAGAAGAATCTAGTAGCACATGGGCTGCTACTCACTGTGGTCATTCATTAAGAACAGTCCTTACTGAACATTTGCAGTGTTGCTTTCTGGGAACTGTTAGTTGAAAAAATAGGCAAACTTTAAGAGAGACTGGGATGTAAATATGCATAGCAACTAGATCATTGATGGGGTACATAGAATTTGGAGGGCTAGGTGGAGTCTGAGAGAATTTCTAGTCAGATAAGAAATAGCCATGGAGAGGGATGCCTGGGTGGCTCAGTCGTTAAGCGTCTGCCTTCGGCTCAGGTCATGGTCCCAGGGTCCTGGGATCAAGTCCCAGATTGGGCTCCCTGCTCCGAGGGAAGCCTGCTTCTCCCTCTCCCACTCCCCCTGCTTGTGTTTCTGCTCTCACTGTCTCTCTCTGTGTCAAATAAATAATAAAATCTTAAAAAAAAAAAGAAAGAAAGAAATAGCCATGGAGAGCAAAATTCGGTCCGCGGTCACAGAGCCCAGAACGCACCTGTCTCTTCGGTGCCTAAAACTCTTCCTTGCCGCTCTGCCACCGATCCTGCAGTAATTCTTTTCAATTCCATCTATAGTATACAGAGAAGCAGAGTATTTTAATTAGTCCTTTCTGATTATGTGCCTCTTTTTTTCAATTTATCCCCTAGTAATTACATCCTAATAAGTTCCCTTCGGCAGAAGTGGGAAAGAGCATCGGAAGCAGCCTTGCGGCCAGGGTTGCAAGCCCCCACTGCTAGGGACTCTCAGTCTGCTATAGAAGCCGACTGACTCCAGAAACACAGCTGGCTCAGTCTCCACTCTCGTACCCCTGCTGTGCTGCTCTCCTTGCCCAGAGTGACCCTTTCCCACAGATGTCACCTCAGGCTAATGTGTGTGCGCGTGTGTGTGCGTGTGCGCGCGCCCACACAGCCAGGGCCAGCGCCTGGCACCCAGTAGGTAATCGCTCCAGCCAAAAGCCATCTTTGCCGTGGCCTTTCTCATCTGTACGACTCAAGTTACACTTGTCGGTGCTGCCCTGTGATTTGTCTGTGTGTAGATATATTTATCTCCTCAGCTAGATAGTAAGTAAGCTTCTGGGCCAAAGAAGCCATGACTAATACATTTTGTTTCCCCACAGTGTCTGCTCAGTACCTTGCACATAATTTGCAGCAGATAAAAATGGTTAAATATGAACAATTTCCTTTTGAGGAAATTGCCTTAAGCATGCTATATAAGAGGAAAGCCTGGAAGTTCTGGTACTTGGGAGGAGTGGTGAATAAATCCAGGCCTTGCAAACTTCTCTGATCCGTAGCCCAGCCTGAGGTATATAAATTGAGATTGTCAGGATTTAATACAAGTAGATTTAGTTTTGCTAGCCTGAGTGTAGATGTCTTCTTTGCCATTTTCCCCTGTTGTGTTCTGGTTGTTTAGGACCCGCTAGGATTGTAACACAGAACTGTCTGGTACTGCCCTACCCTGAGTAAGAAGCTTTGCCACCACACTCAACTTCTAGACTACCCTGCCTTGGGTGTCAGTCCTCTGGGCATTGTACCATTCTACCAGTTTGGCTGGTTAGCCGCCTGGCTATGAGTAATTCTGGCCATGTCTGCAACCTGAAGGGACTCTTTGCAGGCATGTTGGACCTCCAGGGGCCAAGTAACCTGACATCCATTTTAATGGCTTATCAACTTGTTCCTCTAACAGGGCAGTGCCTGGGCTGCCCATGGCCATGGTCAAGGTGTGGTTGCTTCCTGAAATGGCCCAATCTCCTGCCCTTCCTGTGTTGACATCAAGCTCAGACAGCTCTCACTAAAGTCTCTGCAGCCAGGAAGGCTGAAATAATGACACAGCAGCATGGCTCAGTTGGAAATGTTAACGCAGTCAGGGTTTGTCTGAAATCTAGGGACCTGGATGAAAAGCTTTACACCTACTGCAGTTCTGAGCTGGCTCCCCCTAGAACTTGCTCTTGTCTCTCTGGCCCAGCTGCCCGTATCACTCCCTAGCAGAGAGTGGGCAGCGTAAGCTCTCAGTTAAGTACTATTTTAATGTTTTCAGACGTAGCCAGGCTGAAGACTTGAAAGCAGCCTAAAGAACCAAAGGGGCTGGGAGGAGTACAAGTTCAGGAGTCCGATGGATCCGAGTTTGAATCCAGGCTCGGCCATATGTAGCTGGTGACTTCGAATAAACCAGTAAGGTTCTCTGAGCCTCGGGTTCCTGGTGGAGTTGCTTCAGAGCGTGCTGCCGGGAGGCCCCTGGACCGGCACGGAGAAGGCTCCCAGCAGCAGTTACTGTTTCCTCGGTCCTGTCCCACCTCACCCTCCTGCTTCTATTCCCCTGGGCTGCTCTTGCAGAAAGGCGTGGTTTCCTCACTGCTTGGACTAGGTCTTTATTTTGTTCCCTTTGCTTTTTCTCCTATGGCAACAGGCATCCCGGGCCCAAATCCTAGACAAAGCCACAGAGTATATCCAGTATATGCGAAGGAAAAACCACACACACCAGCAAGATATTGATGACCTCAAGCGGCAGAATGCTCTTCTGGAGCAGCAAGGTGAGCCCCTGAGCCGGTGGGGCCGCTGGCCCTGCTGCGCTCCGGCCAGGTCAGCGCTTCGCACCTGGGCCTGCAGAGGCAGAGCCAGTTACGGAGCGCGTGCTCATACGCAGCTGCAGCCCTGCTTCTGGGGCCTGAATAGTTGAGTGTTAGAACCATCCTGAGGAAGGACCTGAGCCGCCAGTGAGGGAACAGTGGAGTCTAGGGGTTGGACGTTTGGAGACTTTTTTCCGACCTGATCTCTCCCCTTCTTGGGGCTCAGGTGCTCTGCCTGCACTAGGGGTCACACCTGGCATCAGGTGTCTCAAAAGAGCGTTGAGGTCCTTGGATTGGAGTGTGCTGTGTAAGTACCAGAACCTCCAGGTGTTCAGGGACAGTGAGCCCTCCCCGTTGTCAATGGTAGTCCAATCAGGGCAGCCTATGGGCCAGGCCCATGCTGTTCTCCAATGCTCACACCCGCCTTTTCCTACAACCACAGGGGAAAGCGAGAGCTGATCAAGTTCTTTGTTCCTGGGGAATTCACTTCTCTTCCTCCCTCATGGAAGATGCAAGTAAAAGGAAATGCAAGTAACCACCTGGGTTAGAACACCTCAAATAAAATAAAATAAAATAAGATAAAATAAACGGGTTGACCTTCCAGGCTCAAGATGAGCTGAACCCCAGGGGATGGGCAGCGGGAGGTGGCAACGGGTTGGTTACTGGGCCGAGCAGCCTGCATGTAGGGGCTGTGTGTAGAAAGGCCCAGGTATTCTGTGTGTATTGGTGACTTGCTTCCAAGTGTCCAGCTTGTCTTTCCAAGTGGATCTTGTACAAGAGAGCTAAGCCAAAACTTTTCTTTGGCTGACACATCCTATGTCATCCTTTCCTACTGTTGTGTGGCCTTCACACCCTTTGTGGAGCCTGGCATGGCCGGGCCAGCTTTCCCTCTGTCACTGCACTGCTGGGTCCCACAGGGAGCTTAGGCTCCTGTCTCTACACTCGGCTTCCGTGGCAGGACGGTGACATCACAGGCCTTCTCTTGAGGGTTGGGTGGCATTGCAGAGCGGCTGGCCATGTCCACTGGGCCCCTGGGTCTGGCTGGGAAAGGAGGAGGGAAATGAAGCGTGTGGGTGGAACAGCCACCAGAAGGGTGTTACTTCTGAGCCTCGGGGGCCAGCAAGCCCTTCGGAAGAACAGGCTGGACCCTGAGCTGAGACTTGGTTACTCCCCCAGTCTCCAGAAGGCTGTAACCCGCTCGCTTGGTTGCCTTTCAGTCCGTGCACTGGAGAAGGCGAGGTCGAGTGCCCAACTGCAGACCAACTACCCCTCCTCAGACAACAGCCTCTACACCAACGCCAAGGGCAGCACCATCTCTGCCTTCGATGGAGGCTCGGACTCCAGCTCAGAGTCGGAGCCCGAAGAGCCCCAAAGCAGGAAGAAACTCCGGATGGAGGCCAGCTAAGCTCCGCGGGGCAGGCCAGCAATACAAACTGTCTGTCTCCTCCATCGTCCCATCCTCCTTTCAGTTCATCCCTAGAACCCTCACAAACATTTAAGAGACTTTTTTTCTCTTTCTATTTTTTTTTTAATTTTATTTTTACGTAGAAGCTCTTGGATAACAGCTCTCGTTCTCCTTCCCCATTTCCACAGTTTTTTTTGTTTTTTTGTTTTTTTTAACATTTCCCTTCAGGGATTCCCTGTCCCCACCAGGAATTTTTAAACCAAAACACCCCAACTTGGCAGCTTTTTCTGTGGAGGACAGACGGCCGGCCGGCCCTCCGAGCACATGGTATCCTGACCAGCCACCAGCTCCTCCCGCCCTCCTGGGCCCTTCCTCCCGGGCCCCCCTCACCTCCGTTTGATAGACTTTGTGAATCTGTGGACTGCTCTACTTTAAGAAGATGACCGGTTTGGAGTAATCAGAATTAATCCCCCTTCTTTTAAAGGATTTTTTTTTTTTTTCCTAAAAAGCTATTTATCGCTCCTATTAAAAGACCAGATCCTTGAAGAAGTCTGTGGTATAAAAACAAGTGGGGACAGAGTTGCAGCACAGTCTTTGGCCTGTTTCACTCCTGCTTCTGTCAGCCAGCCTTAGGGAGGGCCGCGTGACACTCATGGGGTACGTGTGGGGGGCAGCGGTGAAGTGGTAGCCGCCGAGGGGTGGTGGGGGTGGGACCAGGAGGGAGGATCGGGTCGGGGAGAGGTTTTGTATTGAGGGCCAGTGATGATGTTTTGATATTTATTTCCTGCTACTGAAATTTGAATCTGAGTGAATTGTCCCTATTTCTGATGATGTCGGTATTGCAAAGCGGCAGATTCATAAAGTAATGATCAAATCTTCCTTTCTTTCCGTGTGTATTTCTAAGAAATAGAGCCAACTGATTTTGTATGTAAATACCAAGAGCAATTGACCTGGTACTAAACCCGCCCCCCAGTGCGGACCCTTCCCCGCCCTCACCCCACTCCCGTTCCACATGTCCTGGAACCCGTTCCCGTCGTGTGATCCAGCCCTGGTCCTGGCTGCGGTCAGCAGATCCCAGTGAAGGGGTTTGTGTGTTTAGGCCTCATTTCTTTGTCTTTTTCCTACTCCGTTCCTGGCATTTGCTGATTTCTAGTGTGTACTCTGTAGTCTCAGTCCGTGTTTGATTCCATTCCATGGAAATAAAAAGTATGTTGTACATACTGCCCAAGAATTGTCTTGCAAGTTAAGGCTTTCCCCTTTACTATAAGACTATAAATAAAAACTTATTTTATCCTTCTTGGTGGTGGTGTCTTCTTGCCCTTGCAGAGGCCAAGATGGTTAAGGGAAGAGCCCTCTGGAGGCCACGGGGCCCGTGGGGAAAGCTAAGAGAAGGCAGAGGTCACTTACGTGGGCTTGCAGAATCTGGAGCCCCTGGAAGTCACAGCAACCCCCTTCTTGTTGTAAGGGCTCAGCTCAGCTGGCCAGGCCAGGGGATGGGTAAACCAGTGGTGGTGACTTTGCTCATTGGAGAGTAGCTTTTAAAGTTCCAACAGGGATGGGGTTATCCAGAGCAACATTTCTAGAGACCGTTCCTGTTAAATAAATGACCCTTGGGGAATTGGTAGCCCAGAGCTGTGGGTTTGGGTTTCTCTTGGTAATGAATGCCCAGTTCAGGGGTGACTGGTAGTCTCTAGCTCCTTTGTGTTTCTAGAGAATTCCACCACAGTAAGAGGAGGCAGCAGAGCTGCCCAGGGCTGGAAATACAGGAGGCTCGTTCACAGCATCACGTTAGCTCCACTCGGCCTAGGGACCAACACTGGCCTGAACTTGTTTCACCTTGAAAGGAAGAGAATTTATGGCCAGAGCGCAGCTCAGCTTTGGTTTTCCTGTCTGGCTGACAGGAAACATTGCTATTCCTAGACCAAGGGAGGGAGTGAAGTTAAATCAGTTCTTTGATTTGTCCCTCTCTTCAGAATGGTAGTGCTCGGGCTCCTGTCAACCAGATGTCGAGTTCAGAGCATCTCTTTGGTTAATGGGAGTTGATAGGTAGGCCGTGTTTCTACAACAGGCAGTTTGGAACATGATCAAACCAAACCCCCAAAACCATGATTGCAGTTAGGAAAACAAGGATGCTGGGAGAACAGCATCCTATTTATTAAAGGCACTCCTTTCCAAGACAGGAATAGAGACAAGAATAAGAAAATGAGAATGAAGTTAGGTGATTTAATAAGCCCTCAAAGGTCTCATGCTTTCCTCTTTTTTGTTGCCGTTTATTATATCTCTGTATATCTGGCCTTAATTATAAATCTCCTACACAATTGGCTCGGAAGGGAAGGGGTGGGCCTCAGGAGCAAGCTGCAGGTGAAGCTGTGTTTTTGAGGTGGAAGGAGTGTGCAGCTGGGTACGTGGGAGGTGGGGAGCGGGGAGAAGGGCAGTTGAGCCGTAGGCGATGGCCCCGAGAGCCAGCCCTGGCTCCAGGATATCGGCTGGACAAGGGCTTGAGTTTTCGGCTCCTCAAAATTTCAACAAACCAGTTGGAAGAAAAGGGCCCGGATGGGAGGCTACTATTTCCTGGGAAGATGTGAACCACCTGACTACATGCTGTGATGGAAGAAAGCAGCTTCCCAGAAAGGAAAACAAGGTAGGAGACCCAAGCTGGAGGTTGTGCTCGCTGCAGGGGACAAATGAGAGTCCCGGCTCGGTTCCTTCCGGTCTGTCTAGGAAGCCAAGGTACGCATCTCCCGGGACACCGAACGCTGACCCTGGGTTGCTCGGCCAGCGAGTCGCTGCGCTGTGGCAGGCGGCAAAGAGCTGGGGAACCTGGTGATGTGCCTGGTCACTGCGGCACCGAGCGTCCTGGAGAAAGCCACCTGTTTCTCTTTCGCAATGGTAAGCTTGGTATTTTCCTACCTTTACGATTGTCCCAAGTACAAGGGTATTTTAAATGGCCCGGTTTTTTAAAATTCTTGCTATGCGGACCCCATATGTAGAGTAGCTACAAGTTCAGCAAAGAATTAGCTCACCGAGCTATCATCTTAGCTGGGAAAGGTTTGAGAAACAAGACTAAGTAGATGAGCGGAGATGGAGCCCTGACCTGGGACTGAAGAAAGCAGAATTCTGTTTCTAGAAATAGAGCGTTCTATGCTTGGGTTCCTGAAATCAGACTGCCTGAGTTCAAAATCCTGGCTCTCAGTGGCTGCTCATCTCGGAGCTGCTTCTCCCAGCCTGTGTCCTCATCCATAAAACGAGGATAATCATAGTCCTAGCCTCATCAGGTGGCCGTGAGGGTTAAATGAAATCATGCTTATAACGTGCTCGACCTCAGGCCCTAGTGAGCACCCCGGTGCCAGCTCATTAGCTACACAAAGCACGTGACCAGGGCTGACCAGAAGGTGGAAAAACCCCGCTCCTGCAACCAGCCTTCCCTGCAGTATGTGAGGGCGGACATCCGGGGGTCCCACAGACGCTTCCCACCCCTTCCAAGGCAAGGTGAATAAAGAGACAGCAAGGGGACCCCAGGACTGGACTGACACGCTCTTTAAAACCGAAGAGGCACCTGTGGGTTCCTTAGGCCTGCTGTCAGCCCGAGCGAGGCGCTGCTGTTCCCTCCTCCCGCTGTTCTTCGGAGCCTCTGAACTTCGGACGCTGGTGTCGTGCCCATGGTGCTGGTACTCAGGGTGGGGTCCTTGAGCCACGCCCAGGGGTGCTTGTTCAAAGCCTTTCTGGGCTCCTGCGTCTCTGACCTAAAGCATACTGTGGCCCGACAGCCAGAGCCCGTCTGTTCAACGGGCTCTCCCACATGGTTCTTACGCACTTAAGTTTGACTCCCAAAAGGAAAATAATGCAGAGAACAGAAAGAAGCTGTTGGAGGAAGTGTGAGGCGCAGCTGAGCCGAATTAGCAAAGTGGGCGTAAGGTCAGGCCCTCTAAGGCTGCACTTGGGAGAAAGGCGGGGGGGGGTGGGGAAGAGAGGGGCTTGGGAAGCCGTCCGCTTGATAGGACTGCCTTGCTGGCGTTTTCCCTTTTCCCAGTGGCGCTCTCACACTCTTGAGGGCTGCCTAACGCCTGCTTTTGAAGCCCCCAGCAAGGGTGATGGCATGGGGCCTCCCCCATCTTTATACCACACACTGGCTGTCCTCTGATGGCCGGGCAGGTCTATAGGCCAGTCGGAGCAAGGCTGTCTCTCGGGCCTGTTGGCCAGGCTCCACCCTGGACAGCCTCCGGAAACATGAAACCAGAGCCTTTCTTTGTTCCCAACAGTTTCTCTAGCCTGAGGAGGAAACGCAGGGTAGGGAGAAAGTTTGCGGGCCTCTGCATTGGCCATCCAATGGAAACACCACGGGGAGAACTAGGGCCCTTCGGAAGCCCCACTAGGTCACGAATGGGCGAAGACAGAAAGCCCTCCACTGTGTGGGGTTATTAAGGCATGGACTAATTTAATTAATACAGCGCCAGGCTTTCCTCGGGAAGGGGATAAACAAAAAACCTCTTCTACTTAATTCCTGAGATGGAAATCAAAGTGGCCAAATACCCCATTCCTGGACAAGTTTGGATAAGCAGGTTCACGCCGGGCCGGAGTGACGGCATCGGGCAGTCCCCCACTGGAGTTCCGGGAGGCTCTCCCGGCGAACAGTCACCAGCTGGTGAGTGTCCTTGTCGCTCCGTCAGGGTCCGGGCGGGGCCGGGAGCCGGGCAGGGCCAGGAGCCGGGCAGCTCCCGGGCTAGTGCCTGATGCTCAGGCCCCCGGCTCCCCGTGCCTCCTGGGTTGGCTCCGGGTGACACTGCCCCGGTCTCCTGAGGCAGAACAGGAGGACAGAGATAGCACCAAGTGCCATGGTGAGGCGTACGGGTATAAGTGCGAGAGCCCTTCAACTGTGCCTGGCACTTGGTAAGTACTCAGATGTTAGCCAGCCCTAGGTCTGTCTGCTGTTGTGGACCCTGGGCTGTGTGACCATTTCTGTTTGAGTTTTGTTGAAACACGGAGGGAATAAAACCCATCCTTCAGTGCATTTCATTTTAATCGTTAAAAGGAAGTAAATCCATGTTGAATACCAGAGGGTGGTAGCAAATAGGCTTTCCTTGATTTCTGTTGGAACTCAAGCAAGACCACAAATCTTAATACCTTTTGAAAAACTCTGGACATGGAAACGAAATACAGCCTTGCTAGCTGGATCGGAGCCATGACCCATTACCATACTGGTTCCTTCGCCCTATTCTCCATCCTGGTTTTACTTCGGATTTCTGCATCGCCTGGCGGCCCGTGCTGAGCCATGCACAGGGATCCTGCAAGCCCATCTTGTGGCTGCTCGCTCTTTCCTGCCCGGGCTTGCTTCCGATAGTGGCTGAGTCCTTGTTGTTCAGCCTTCCCTCTCGGGGGCCCCTGGAGCTGAGCTGCCTGGAGAGGTGAGGTGGGGACAGACTAGCCTGTTGTCTCCATGTGGACTAGACCCCAGGGCCCACACACTCTAGCTCACGCTGACCGACATGTGTGTACCTTGTGCACGCACACACACCCAGCGGGATGGGCGTGTCTAGAAGAGAGCCCAACGGGTGGCCCTGGACAGTTCCCAACCAGCTGGGCAGGCCTGTTCTGACTGGCAGGCCCCATTTAGGATTGTTTTCCTCCGATGTCCATGGCAGAAGTGGGGCCCTTGTATACCGATAGACTTCTCCGGGCAAAACTGTCCAGCACAGTCTCTGTTAATTTTTCCCAGTAAATTGAAGGCCAGAGGGGGCAGCGGGGAAGAAAAATCAAGGATCCAATGTTAAGAAATCTGTGCCAGAACCTTCCACTCCAGTGCTGAACGTGAGGAGGGTCTGAGTGTCCTGCCAAGAGAAACAGAAACCTGACAGCTACCATAGCAGGCCAGCTGAGAAGGGTACATACCCCATAAGCTGGCTCCTGCCAGGGCCCAGTGAGCCACGCAGGGTCTGGGCCAAGAAATAACCCAGTGGGCGTGCGGAGCCGCCCCCCACCGCCTCAGTCACCCCCAGCCGGAGGAGCCGACAGTGCGGCTCCCACGCACATGCTTGAGAGCTTCCTTGTTTCCTATCTCCCGTGCCATCGACGACTCACAGGTGGCAGGGGCGGGTCTGGGGCTAAAGGACAGTGGCCGATGGCTTTGGGCCAAAGGCCACAGCAAGGCCAGCCAGCCAAGAGAAGGAATGTCACGTCCACAGCAAACAGCCACCACAAGGCCAGTGGGAGACTTCAGGGAGAGGAACTCTGGTTCAAACAGCTCGGCCAGGTTTCCCACCCAGGAGATGAGTCCGGGGCTGGCCACTCCGCGCAGAGCTGCTGGGAGCGCTTCGGCAGGCATTTCCGGCTGGAAGCTCCCCCGAGGCCAGGGCCTGGTCTCCGTGCTCGCTGCTTCCTCGCTATCACAGAGCCTGGCCTACCACGGGGTACCCCCGCACCCCCGGGCCCGGCCCCCCCCGGGGGGCCCCCCCCCCCCCCCCCACACACACAGGTGCACATGCCAAGCGACTCCAGCCTCTGGCGCACGAGCGTTTCTGTGCGCTTGCCGGCCCGTTCTGGGGTTGCCTCTAGGAGGGTTCGGCCCCAGGTCTGTGAGCAGCACGGATCTTGAGCCGAGCGCTATGGCAGGCGCTGGGGAGATTCCGGGCAGCTGAGGAAGCGCGGAGGAGGCAGAGACCAGACTCGAGCACATGGCCCAGAGGTGCACGTCTGCACTCCAGAAGCCGAAGGAGATCTGAAGCCTGGCCCTCCAGACGGACTTGGCATGCGGAGGGGCAAGGAACAGGGCCAGGCCCTCGCTTCCCAAGCTCTGGTGTGCTCGCCTTCCTCCCTCCCCACAAGCGCCCAGTGGAGGCTTTGGGTGAAGGGAAGGTGGGCCAGAGCCTCTGCTGCCCATTCCACCAGAGTCACTGGCTGCCTTGGTATCCAAGCCCAGGCAGCCACTGCTCCCGAGAGAGGGGGGGGGACTGGATGAGCCCTCCTGGGAGCGCAGCATAGCTCTCCTGGGTATTGTCATCCCCCTCCAGAGTTGCCCCTTGCCGGACCCTCACCGCTCTCCTGCCAGGCGCTGGTCAGCCTGCCTGGGGGACAGAGCCCCATGCAGTCCCAGGGTCCCCTGGCCCTGCCCTCGATAAGGCTGTGACATTTAGCCTTCTCTGACTTGGGAGCCGACGTCCTCAGCTCCTGTCACCACCTTTGTCCCATCTGCCCAGGCCATCACAGGTACGGCAGAGGACAACATGAAGTCTCACATCCAAGATCACTGGCACGCAGTACTTTTTATTCTGGAAAGAACTGAATGTTATCAATGATTGAGAGAGTAATGTACTGAACCCTAATGTACCCATTCTCCAGTGTCAACAATTGTCAACATGCCATACTTCTTGAAAGAAAAGGGATGACAAAATGCATGATTATTACTTTTTTATTATTATTTTCTAAGTAAGGAAGTGTGGAGATGTCAAAGGGACACAGGAACCAACTGGAAGAGTTAATGGCCAAAGCCAGAACAATCTGAGCAACATAGTATGGAACATAACTCAAAGTATAAAATCAATACTCGTGAGTCCATACCGATATAAACACGATTGAATAAATAAATGGAGAAAAGACAAACCTCCCACAGAAAAATTCCAAATAATTTATGTAGATACCCACCTTTAAGGATGTGGGACATAACTCTCCATTCCCGCCATATGAATCGTGCACAAGGACTTCCTACTAAGGGGGACAGACCGTCTGGAAAGGGGAAGAAAGAGGAATCTCACAGTGGGGTAACCAAACACACTGTTCAGCCAGGTGACCAAGGTTAACGGCCCCAGGGATAAGCCATGTGGACACACGGCCCCTTGAGAGGATGTGAAGAGAGGGTGCTTGGCCTCTGGGGCCTGCCTTCCAAAACCCACAGCCCCAGTCTAATGGTTTTCACACAAATCCAATTGACGGACCCTACAAAATATCTGACCGGTACTCCTCAAAACTGTCAAGGTCACTCAAAACAAGGAAAGTCTAAGAGAAACTGTCACAGCCAAGAGCAGCCTAAGGAGAGACTTGATGACTAAATGTAATGAGGTATCCTGGATGGGATCCTGGAACAGAAAAGGGTCATTAGGTAAAAACTAAGTTATTTAACTGAACTATGGCCTTTAGTTAGTAGTAATGTGTCGATATCGGTTCATTCGTTGTGACAAAGGTTCCATCCCAGTGTAAGATGCTTACACTAGGGAAACTGGCTTAAGGGGCCTATGGGAACTCTGTCTACGATCCTTGCAATTTTTCAGTCAATCCAAAACTGTCCTAAAATAAAAAGGTTGTTTTTTAAAATGTGTTCCTATTGTTGTTATTTTGCAGGAGTCGTGTTTATGCAGGAGGGGCAGGGGGCAGGGAAAGTTTTCCAGTAAGCTGGGCTGGCACCGCCTGCCTGGTTGTTCTTGGATGTGCTCAAGAAGTGGGAGGGAGGCATCCGGCACCTGGCCCCGTTCTCTGAGCCTCCTGCACCAGCTGGTGGAAAGCAGAGGCGAGGTTATTGCCGGGAAGTGAAGAGGATGTCCAGGAACCAGCTAGGCAGGCCAGGCCAGGCTGCGGAGGGCGGGCTGTTTTCGGGGCCGTGAGCTGCTCCCAGAAAGACTGACTCACCACGACCTTGCTTGGGAGTCACGCGGTGTCACACTCCGCACTTGGGGTGGCACCCATTTGGGGCGGGGAGCGTCGCTCTACGCTGAGGACTTGGCAGAGTGGGAGGTGGCTTAGAGGGGTGAGGTGAGCCTGCACCTGCTGTTGGCTGTCACCGTCCTTGTCCTGGTAAAAGATGGGGACAAGCATTTGCGGTCTCAGCCATCCAGCCCTGGAGGTAACCCATGCATGTTTAGCTCCTGCCCCCATTCGTGAGACCACCCATCTCACCTTCCTTTAGACACCTGGAGGCATGGGAACACATGGGCTTGGAGGCAGCGGATCTGGGGTCAGGTTCAGACTCCACCACTCAAGAGCTCGGAAACATGGATGATTCACTGAAGCTCTCTGCCCTGTTTCTACAGCTGTAAGACGCAGATAATACACCTGCCTCACCCGCCTCATGAGGCTGAGTCAAGGATCAAATGAGACAAGGCAGTAGGTCAGAAGGAACACTCTTAGCGGTTATTCTTTGGGTGGATGTGGCAAGAGGGGGGTCAGTGTCCTTCAGGCAGCAGGTAAGGACTTTGATAGCCAAGGGGCTAATATGGGATCAGGTTTTGTAGGTATTAGGATGCTTTTGGTTGCAAGTAATAGTAAATCCAACTCAGGTTGGCTCACATAGCTGAAAAATCCAGAGACCAGGCAAGCTGCAGGAGTGGTATGATCAGGGTTCTGGCCATGTTTCTCAGTGAGTCGGGGAGTCTGTGTGTACTGCTTCCAAGACTGGCTTCCTTCTAGGTAGGAAAATGGTTGTAGGAGCCCCAGGCCACACATTCCACCATCCCTCACGGGAGAGAGGTGCTTTTCCTCCATCATATAATGTCCAGGGCTTCTCTCTTTGGTCTGTTTTAGGCCACGTGCTTGGCCCCACATCCATCGGTGGGGCTGGGCCAAGCCATTTGACTGGCTTCGGCTTGGGTTATTGCCAAACCTGAACAAATTACTGAAGCAAAGATGGATGGATTAAGATGATTGGCTTAGGCCAATCAGGGCCTGGACCTGGAAAAAGGAAGGGGATCAAATCCACACAAGCCTATTGGCTGCCACAGTTGGGGAGGGGAGGAATGGATGCCAACAATGTCCACCACAGGTTTCCATCTCAGTAAAATCCACGGTTGTAGAGAGCAATGGTGATTTGTCTCGCTAGCATCCGTGTCCTCCCTTAGGCTACAACCCTAATCTGCATTTGCGGCTTCATTCCTTCCCCATTCTTAGACTGTGTGTTTCTGATGGAACCCCATTGCCCACTCATGGGAGAAGCATGTAATCCAGACTTAGGTCAATGGGTGCACTCTCATCTCCTGGCCACTGGGCTGCTTCTCGGAAAGGTCCTTGGCCTCATCAAAGCCAATGACACATAGTGACTCTTGCCAGCAAGGAAGACCCGGACAGTGCCAGTTGCTCGTCTGCTGGACTTCACCGAGAGGCTGTAAGGTCTGGAGCTATTGCTGCTGACATTTTACACTCACGTGGAGAGAGCCTGAGGTTGGAGCTGATACAGAAAGATGGAGAAACCTACCGAAGCCGTGCAGCCAAGCTAATTCCTGGATGTCTGTCTGTGAGTCAACACGTTTCCTCTTTGCGTGAAGCAAGTTGTAGCCATGTCTTAAATCACACAGTTCTCCTTCCTGTTCAAAGGCAGTGAATGCCCTGAACTGCTCGTGTGGGTGGCTGGAATATTTGATACAAACTTTACCAAGCCCATTTGTCATTTGAGACTAGTATTACATGGAAAGCATCTCAGCCATGAAAGATGTGGAAGAATGCTGAATGAATGCGGATGGGATGTAGTCTAGATCAGGGGTAGGCGAACTACAGCCCACTGGGCCAAATCTAGCCCACCACCTGTTTTCATAAAGTTTTATTGGAACACAGCCACACTTGGTCTATGGCTGTTTGTACTACAATGGCAGACTGAAGTTGAGTAGTGGTTTGCAAAGCTTAAAATATTTAGTATTTGGCCCTTTACAGAAAAAATTTGCTTCCCCCTGGTGTAGATGGTAGACTAATAAAATAGCAAATACTTCCCCTCAGCTGAATACCTGTGTCCCCAAATGGAAGCAACAGTGAGTAGTGCTCCATGATAGACCTCTGTATTGTTTACCTCAGGTCTGATTATCAGCATTAGGAAAGCAAACTTTCATCGAACTGAACTTAGCCCAGAGAATGAGAGACATCCCACATCTTTGTTAATATTTGGTCTCTGCAGCATTTGTATTTTAGTAGTCCTGACCACAGAGAGCCTAGGATAGCCCGCAGACATAAAGAGCATTTACTTCCCTGTCCCAGACCATGACCCTTCCCTCGGAGTTGGGATGCTGAAGCTACTGGAGAGTTCCTGCAGGTAGCCCAACTTATATGGGGCTCAAGGTGGGTCTGAAATGGATCCAAGGGGGAAGCCGGGGCCCATGTGGATATAGAGATCTGTGGTAGTTTTGTATTTATTGATGGGGAAATATTTGGGGTAACCCACCTTAAATGCTACATAAGTGCCTTCTACTTAAGGACCCACATGATAAATCTGAGAATTCATCTCTACCACTCACTTGAATGCTGTAAAATCAGGAAATCCCCCAGACCCAACTGGGAGCAGGAAGGGAGTCTCATGATTATGCCAGCGTAAAGCCCTGAGATAAGCATGCCAGCAAAGGACCCTCTCTCCTCTACCGAGAGACACTTCACCTACCCCTGGGGCCGGCGCAAACCCTGCGGCCAGGGTGTAATAAAGCCAGCTCATACCAGGGCGATCCCTTCTGTCTCTTAACCACACCCATTACCGCAACCCATGCCCTACCACCGTGCGAAGCTCCCGGTGTGCGAGGGCTTGACCTTTAGTTACAGTGACAGCAGGGATGCATCTGACCATGCTGCTCTGTGGCCCAAGCTTTGTTGTCAGGACACTGGGAGCACAGGGGCAGGGATTATATTCCAAGAGGAGGACACCCTCTTCTCATCCCTCGACGAAAGCCAGCTGCCTGCAGGATTCTGGCCTGTTCCTGTTCCGGTGACAGCCCCCTGCCTCTGGTCAGGACGACCGCCCCCACCTGTTGCTGAATGCTTGCCTTAGGACTCAGGAGCACAGTCCCTGCTCAGAGTCAGATGGAAGAGACAGACACACAGACGGACCATGAGACACGGTGTACAGAGTGCTGGGGAGTCAACCAAATTGCTCTGGGGAGCTGGGGAGAAACAGCTTCTCCTGCCGGTAGGCCCACTGTGGCCTTGGCTGGAGCGGGTGTCTGAAGGTGGGGCCCAAGCCAGAGCCCCGTGACCGCTAACGCACAGGGCCCGGAACCTTGCACGCAGGAGACTGGCGAGCCGGGAACAATCTTCAGTACCGCCAACCACTGGACATCCGGAGGGAATTTTCTCGGTACCAATCACAAATGAGAGCCATCATAGAAAATGTTATTCTTTTTTATTTCAAGGAGGTAATACATAGCCCCATCCGCCAAAGCAATAGGGAATTAGAGGCTGCGAAGGGCAGAGTTTTCGAGAAGAGCCTCTGCTGCACCTCCGCGCTCCGGTCGGCCCGCAGTCCGTGGCTGCGTACGTGAAGGCCGGGTCAGCCGCGCAGACAGGTGGCCCGACTCAAGCCCCCACCGACCAAAAAGGGTTCCCTGCGTGCAGCTGAGGCCCCGACAGGCTGAGCACTCTGGGCGGCCCCCAGCCCATCTAGCACTTGATTTTATTTCTGTGAGCCTAGAGTGGGCAGGACGTGAATAAATCCTGAGTCAAATTAAGGTGAAAGACTTAGTAGCGTTAATACTTGGGATGAGAGAAGACAACACTGCCTCTGAGGGGGCCGGGAGTCCGACGGGAGGTGGAAACACGCAGAGTGGCCACGGGCCGCCGGTGCTGCCTTGCGGACACGAGAGGGGTTTGTCATGGTACATGATGGGGTCGGGGAGGGGTGGGCACGGGGCTGCTTCCTCGGGCGCAGAACTGAACTGGAGGTTCATTTTCCACTCGTAACTGGCTTCCTGGGTCAAAGTCACCACACAGGTGGCTGAGGCCCTGGGGAGAGGTGTGGCTCGGTTCTCGGGTGCGGAGGCGGAGGAGCTCACAACCCAAGACCTTTCTCCCCCTCCCCCAGCTCCTTTCCCTTGCAAATGACCGCGGTGGGAGGTGACAGCCCTGGGCATCTCCTAGTGAAGTCCCACCATGATTTTTTCTGGAGAATTCATTTTGATGGGACCAAAGCCCCCCCTCCCCCTTGGCACAGAGCAGACTTATTTCCACCCGTGGGAGGGCACCTTCCTGGCGACTTGACGGTGGTGTGCAAGCGGGGGTCGCAGCAGTGACTCACAGACACCACTCATCTCAATACGACTGTCCGGGCCAGAGAGCTGGCGGCGAGGGGCTGCCTCTGCCCGGCATGCACTGTTCCCCAGCAACCCTGGCCGGGCCAGAGCCGGGGGCAGGTGCCGCGCGGGCTGACAGATTTTTGGTTTGCCAGAAGTGGAAAGAAGTTTTAAAAAAACCACGCCACTATGTTCTCCAAACCCAGAGCCATCAGTTTTGTTTTGTTTAACAAGAAAGGACAAAGGACCACAGCTCCACAGTGGCCAAGGCTTGTGCAGCACAGAGTGCAGTAGGTATCGAAACGTATACACCTTGGTCCGACCGGGGAGGTGGGTGAGCACAGAGCCACGGGCCCTTGTCTTCTAGGCGCTGGCGGTCTCTGCTAGTGCCTCATCCTCGTGCTCTTCAAAGCCTGGGACTGGCTTCTGCAGAAAGTGCATGGTGGCCTGGATCACCTTATCTGGTCCAATATTGTACACAGGGTGAGTGGGGTGCTGCAAAGAGAAGGGAAGATGCCAGTTAATCGCCCCAGTGGTCCTTGGGAATGTGCACAGCCTTGAAGCCGTTAAATTAAATGCACCTGTAAGAATTTAGCAAGAAGAAGGACTCATCAGAGACACCCAGGGAGATCCATCCCACAAAGCCCTGATGTCCACGGACAAGGAATTAGTAAAAACATTTAATAGTACATGGGACACAAAGGAATATTATGTAGCCACTTAAAAACATGCTTTCAACATATTTAATGATATGGGCAAATGCTTATAAGGTATTAAGTGAGGAAAATGGTATGCACAACGTTATCCCAAACTTTTTGAAAATGTGTTTATAGATGTGATTTATAGGCAAAAATTGGACATATACCCAAAGTGATAGGATTGTTTTAAATTCTCTTAATTATACTTTTATATATATTCCAATTATTAAAACAATCACCATGTATTTACATTTGTAATCAGGAAAAAGGACCACAACCCTATGATGCAGTAAAGGTATCAGGCCATGTTTAAATTCTTTTCTATTCCACTACATCACAGAAACCCAAAAGAAACTTTTGGTCTAAGAGCACAACTGGAGGCCAGTATTCACGACTCTTCCATTTGGGGAGAATGAAGAAGGGACAGAATTGCAGGAGAGGTTTTAAAACTTTTTTTTTTTTAACATTTTATTTATTTATTTTAGAGAGAGAGCACAAGCGAACAGGGAGGGACGGGGAGGGAGAGGGAAAGAATCCCAAGCGGACTCCACCTTGAGTGCAGACCCTGTCACGGGGCTCGATCTCATGACCCTGAGATCATGACCTGAGCCAAAATCAAGAGTCGGATGCTCAACTGACTGAGCCACCCAGGTGCCCCTAAGTTTTAAAACTTTTAAGAGAGAATACTATGAGCGACTTAATGCCAAAACATATAAAAGTACAGATAAACTAAGTAACTCTATAGAGCAATACAAGTTTTCCCAAAATTTACTCAAGTTCTTTAAAATGTACATGAATAAATTAAATCAATAATACTGTTGATTATTCTGCTCCCATCATTCCTACCCCAGGATACCAGGCCTAGACAGCTTCTCAAGCAAGTGCTATCAAACCTACAAGAAACAGATAATCTCTAACCTGTACAAATGTTCTCAAAGACTTAAAAAAAGAAAGGGGGGGGGGGGGGGGGCGGAGCGTGGCAGGGAGAGAAAATACCCATCTAATTTTATGAGGCTAAGATATTATCCTGAAATATAAACTGGAAAGAGCAATACAATAAAACAAAAATTTTAGATCAGTTTTTCTTATGAATATCATGCAAAAAATCCTAAATAAAAATAGCCAAAAAATATTAGCAAACTGAATCCAGCAATGTATTAAATAAACACACACACACTGTCCTATGACTAAGAAGGGCTGATCCTGGGAATGTAAGGTTAACATCAGAACATTTATTAACAAAATAACAGCATATTTGATTAAAGGAGAAAAATCAGGTGTAGAAAAAGCACTCAATAAAATTTAATATTAGATTATGATTGAAACAAACAAAACAACAACCTAGCAAACCAGGAAGAGAGGGCAAGTAACATCATTAACCAGATCAGAAGTATTTATCAAAACCCCCCTGGGGCACCTGGGTGGCTCAGTTGGTTAAAGTCAGCCTTCAGCTCAGGTCGAACCCCACATCAGGCTGCCTGCTCAGCGGGAAGCCTGCTTCTCCCTTTCCCTCTGCCCCTCCCTCTCCCTCTGCCCCTCCCTCTGCTTGTGCACTCTCTCTCTCTCTCTCAAATAAATAAATAAATAAAATCTTAAACAAACAAACAGTAAGGATCCTACGTGATGGTGAAATTATAGACGCCTTCCCATTACAACCAGAAGCAAGATAAGGAGCGCCCCCTATGACTGTCTCCAGTCAGTACTCTATGGAGGTCTTAGCCAATATCCCAAGGCAGGAAAAAGAAAGAAAACTCTTAAGAATCAGAAAGAAAGGGGTGCCTGAGTGGCTCAGTTGGTTGAGTGTCCAACTCTTGGTTTCGGCTTAGGTTGTGATCTCAGGATCATGAGATTGAGCCCCGGGGTCTGCTTGAGGATTTTCTCTCTTCCTCCCTTTCTGCCCTTCCCCCCACTTGTACTCTCTCTAAATAAATAAATACCTTTAAAAAAAAAAAGAATCAGAAAGAAAAAGGCAAAACTGTCCTCATTTTAAAATAACATCACATTCTAAATAGAAAATCCAAGAGATTCTACAAACTATTGCAACTATTAAGCAAGTTCAGCAAGGTGGCTGGATACAAAATTAAAATATAAATATCATTTCTGTACATTAGTAACAACCAGTTACAAAATATAATGGAAAAAATATTCCAATCACAACAGACACAAAAACTATAAATTTCCTAGGTACAAGTCTAACAAAAGATGTGATAGTCTTTTGTGGAGAAAATGGTAAAAGACCACTGAAGGACGTGTAAGATAATCTGAAAAATTGTGTTCACAAATGGAAAGCCTCAGAAGTCAGTTCTCTCCCATTAATCTTAAATCCAGTGCAAATTCCCATAAAAATTCCATTATAGCTTTTTGTGGAACTTGATAAGCTGATCCTAAAACCCACAGGAAAAGGCAAAAAGCAGAGACTAGCAGGGCAAATTTGAATAAAAAGAACAAGGTGGATGGGACTTGCCTACCTGCATTTAAGATTTGCTTAACATAGCGCAGACAGGGCGCCTGGGTGGCTCAGTTGGTTAAGCAACTGCCTTCAGCTCAGGTCGTGATCCTGGAGTCCCAGGATCGAGTCCCAGGATCGAGTCCCACCTTGGACGCCCCACTGAGTGGGGAGTCTGCTTCTCCCTCTGACCCTCTCCCCTCTCATGCTCTCTCTCACTCTCTCTCTCTCAAATAAATAAATAAAATCTTTAAAAAAAAAAAACATAGCACAGACAGGCGAACAGACCAAAGGCACAGAAGAGTCACCTCAGATATAGAAACTTGAGTACGTGACATACATGGGACACACATCAGAAGGAAAGTTGTAAACTTCCATTAGTGGTGGTGCTGGTGAACTGGGCATCCAAATGGAAAAAAGATAAAATTATATCCCCCCCTCACCACAGACAAAAATCAATTCCAGGAGAATTAAAAATCCAGATGGGAAGAGCAAAACTTTAAACTGTTGGGAAGAAAATATATGTATGACCTCAGGGTAAGAAAAGATTTCTTAAGTACCCCTCCACACCCTCAAAAACCAAAAAGGCAATAAAATTATTCACTATAAAATATAAATCTCCTATTCAACAACAACAACAAAAAACCCACGAAAAGTGAAAAGACAAGTCACGAACTGGAAGAGATTCACTACACACACACCACCGACACAGGATTACTATCAAGAACACACAGAGAACTCCAACAAATGTACAAGAAAAGGGCAAACAATTAAAATTACAAATCAGCAAGAAAGAAAGCAGATGGCAGCCAATTCACGGAAGCCGTAACACAAATGGTCAATGAGCTTCTGAAAAGATGCTCAAGCTTACTAGTCATCAGGGAAATGCAAAAATAAAACTGAGGTACCACTTCCCATGTATCGAATGGCAGAAAGGAAAGGTCGCACTACGGAGCAGCACCCTGAGTACTGTGTGAGTGTCAAATAACACAACCCCGGGGGGGACGGGTAGGCGCTGCCTAGTGAAGATCAAGTGTGTGTTTCTCTTTAACCCAGTGAGTCTCTCCTAGACAAACTAACACAAAGGACACTGCAAGTCTGTCTGCAACAGCACGAACCAAAACCACGTCGATGTTAACCGAGAAACTGGGGTACACTTACACATGGGAATGCCGTATAGTTGTTAAAATGGATAAACCAGAGCAACACGTGAACGCAGATAAACGTCAGAAGTACACGGTCAGCAAGAAAAGCAATGCACGGTATGCGGTGTGGCGGATCGTGCTCTAACAGGCACGAAAGCCTGCCCTGTGTTGTTGACGGACACACACACAGTGACAGCACAAAGACACCTGCAGCCATGGCGAGTGTCAGACTTAGGACAAGGTGATGCTGGGGACGGGGGAGCGAGACAAAGGGAGAAGGGTTGCGTGGGAGGCAAATATGGAAAAATGTTATGACTTGAAAAAGCTGAGTGGTGGTTCCTTCCATTTTCCCTATCAGTGAGGCTGAGCATGTTTTCATCCATCTACTGGCCATCTGTGTTCCTTCTATTGGAACTATGTCGTGGCAGTCTGCGCGGGCCCCATTATCTGTTGACTGCGGACAGTGCCGGATGGACTCGTGTCCCAGGCTCACGTCTGGGCTCAGGGGTGTTTCCTGCGGCCGGGCTGCTCTAGGGCTGGAGGCGGGCCGAACACGCTGCCCTCGCGTGGCTGCCAGTTTTGGGGGGCAGCAGCCAAAAACAAGTTAAACACACACATTTCCAAACTGCGCTGAGTGCTGGGGGGGCACACACAGGGCGCCGTGGCGGCGCATTTTGGGGGGGACCTCACTTACAGAAGCTCCTCTGGAGAGCCGCTACGCCAGCCGAGGGCTCCCACAGACATGCGGGGGTTCCAGAAACGTACTGCCTCTGAGTACGCTGCCTCGGATGAACTAATGGCAAGAGGTCTGGGTCCTGAGGCGGGGGGTAAAGGCACAGAACTTCCGTCACAGATGGATCCCCCCACCTGGAAGCCTGAGTTTGCCTTGAGGCGGTTCCCTCGTCAGTCACCAGCTCCTCCCGGAAGGCTGCAGAGGGGATGCGTGGACGGTCCTGGGGACCCTGTGGAGAAGGGGTGTCAAGCCCCCCATCCCGTCTTACCAGAGCATTTTCCGGCACACCCAGGACCACATCGTGCACCATGGCCCCACTGCCGAAGTGCTGGGCTATGGACAGGCCACTCAGGCAGTAGCAGGTGTGGTAGAAGTCCCGAGACCTGCGCGGACAAGGTGGCTCTGAGCAGGGGCTCCTCCGCTCCCCACAAAGCCCCGCAGGTGCAGCCTCCAACAAGAGATCCGGGCCCAGGATGCACCCCCACATCCCACTGCCACCCGGCGGCATTTCTCAAAGCCCCGTCCTTCCGTCCTGCCCCACAGCGGGAACTGGCATTGCGGAGTCGGCCCCTCCAGGGGCCCTCCAGCTGTCTTCTGGAAAGGGCTTTCCAGGGTGGTGCTGGTGCTAAATTAATATACTTCTCCAAAAGACTACCAAAATGCTTAGAAAACGGGTCAAATTCTTCCTGATCAACTGCTGGGGACCAGCCTTGAGCTGGGCCCTCCCCTGGATGTCGACAGGGGCAGGGTGTGCGCATGACCAATAGCGAGGGGCACAGGATTTATCTGATGTCCCTTTGCTTTGACTGTGGCGCCTAAAAATATTTGATCTACGTGGTAATAGCTGTGATTATAATTTCTGTTTACGATACTCAAGGGTTTTAAAATCCTGTATCCTATTCTATTTAGATCAGTTTAATTTAAAAAAAGAAAAAAAAAGGAGAAAAGAAAAGCTACAGCCCGGCAATCTGTACACCTACCTGGAGAGGGGAGTGCATGTAAGCTCAGGGGTGCCAGGATGGTACTGAAGGGGTGCCCCCACGGGGTGCTTCACCCTAGTACTAAGCAGCTGGATGGAAAGGGACCCCCCCCCACCCGCACACACCTCTGCAGAGCTCTGGGAGGCCTGAGCGGCACACCCTCTCTCCCTTCCCTGCCCCTCCCTCCCCCGAGAGAAGGCACTCACTTGCCAGGTTTGTCCAGAAGCCCCCCGGCGGGGCACTGGCAGCACATAAGGATGTACTCCTGCAGGGCCTGCTGATGAAACATCCAGTGGCTCATGCTGAGAGCAGGGTCGCCTGCAGGAAGGCAGAGGGTCAGGGCGGGCCCACGCCAGGGCAACAGCCAACACGGTATCAGTTACGTCTTTGTACTTTATTACCCACTGGGGACAGTTAAGGTTCCCTCTATTCTTCCTGGACTAATCTTGAAAATTACATTCTCAGGACACTTAACACCTTCACGCGAGTCCCATGATATGTCCCTCTCCTGACCTTCGACTCGAGTCAGAGCAGCGGTGCTGAGTGGGTGCCCATCCGAAACCACATCCCTGAAGGTGTGAGCAAGCTGGCTAGCTCCGCCTTCCAGATCGACCCTGTGACTACCCCTGATCAGTCCACAAGTCCCTCCTCCTCTTCTTTCTTTTTTTTTTTCTTTTAAGATTTTCTTTATGTGGGGGCGGGAGAGGGGCAGAGGGAGAGGGAAAAGTCCCAAGCAGACTCCGTGCTGAGCTTGGAGCCCGACACGGGGCTCAATCCCACAACCCTGAGATCACGACCTGAGCCAAAACCAAGAGTCGGACACTTAACCAACTGCGCCAGCCAGGCGCCCTATACTGCTCTGGGCTTCTTAAGACACTTCCTCTAGCACGTCTGACTCCAGTTGGCTAAGGGAACTCTCAACAGGGGTGATGTCTGTTCCTTCTCTTTTCTAAGCCTGAACTTAATCTATCTCCAAAGAGCGTCCTCCAACTTTTCTCTTGGCTCAAAAACTTTTCCTAAGAAGCATTACTAGTAACTGCCAGGATTCTTGCATCATCTAATATGGTAGCAGCAGAAACTGGCAATTCTGGTAATAATACTAAAGTAGGGACAAGCAACTGGGCTTCTACACTCCGAAGCTGAATCCGTACGGTCAGAGAATTCCGTGTGCTGTATAGTTATCAAGTGGGGAGGAGAGACAGACTGCCAACAGATGGATGTTTGCAGAAGCACTTAAATGGGAATTGGTTTTTAAAAACTACACACATGCATTCAGTCCTTGGTTAATTTTATACTTTGATCCCTGGGCTACTACAAAGATAGCAAACAATCTGTAAATAGCAATTAAAAGCTAATTTTTCTTTTTCCGGTCTTTTTTTGTTTCTATGCATTTTTCTATATAGTTATTATCATTTTGTATTTTGTGTTTTCCATTTAACACTACAGGCATACATTTTTCTCTGCTGTAATCAATCAATCCTTTGTGATTTCTTTTTTAAAGAAGCCTATTTAATAGGTACAGGGACTTTGGGGAGGTGATGAAAATTCTAAAATTGATTATGGTCATGGTTGCACAAATCTGTGACGACACTAAAAACCACTGAATTGTATATTTTAAATAAGTGAATTGTATGGTTATGTGAATTATATCTCAAGGAAGCTGTTATTTAAAAAAAAAAAAAGCAAATGTCTTAAACTGCATTAAACATCTGTACAAAATATACCTTTATTCTATATCTTAAAAGAAATAAAAGACTATTATTTTAAGGTAAGTGCTCACCTATCACTAAAATCGGAATCTGAAAAGAACCTGCTATGTTTACTATTAGATAGATTACAGAGTGGGTCAATGACGTGCTGTGTTACTGAAGTCTGCAAGCTCAAAGTTCACAAACCCGACAAGGAGCTTCCAGGGATCTTGGAATTCGCGCAGCACCACACATCATCACGGAGGAAGGTAGACGGCATTACAGGGTGCTGCTGACGGCCCTGGGATCAGCCTTCTAAATCCTTCATGCTTCTCCCTCACCTTACGAATCCCCATCATCATGTCATTTTGCATCGCAAAGATTCCCTTAGAAAAGTGTTCCCAAACAGTAACGGACAGGTACAGCGACATGCAGCTCAACTTCAGTGGACAAAAACAGGCCTGCAAGTATGCCTCCGAGCACATTCGGGCCTCTGGTAACCGCCAATCCAAACACACGCTCACAGGCCTGCTGCTTTCCTACAGCTCCACGGAAACCAAAGAACTCTCTCATTTAGTCAGCATTTTATAGTTTAAAAATCTTAATAATTTGTTCTTCTCTTCAACCACTGCGTTCTACACCCACACACCAGCGACCTGTGTGGAGGTGGCCGGTGAGGTCCGACTGGGTGTGCGCGCCGCCAGGGGTCGGCCCCTTCTTATCTCTTTAACTAGCAATAGGATCATCGCCTTTAAAAAAGTGTATTGGGTCGCTTACTGAGATAAAAGTAGGAATGCACATGGTTAAGAAAAAAGCAGAGTATGGTCCAGAAGGAAAAAAAAATTCAATACATAAGTCTCCCTCCCTTCAACTCCCATCCTTCTGCCAAAGGTGCCCATTGTTAAAGGGGTTTTGCTCGCTTCCAGGAAAAGCTGTGGGGCTCTCAGCCTGTGTGCACACAGACCACACTTTCTATACTTTATGTTGGGTTCCGGAGAGTTTTCCATAGTAGCCCATTGCATGTAACCATGGTATGGAGAAATCGTAATATATTTAACTATTAACTTTTTTTTTTTTTTTTAAGATTTTGTTTATTTGAGAGAGAGAGCATGAGCGGCGAGGAGGGGCAGAGGGAGAGGGAGAAGCACACTCCCCAGCTGAGCGGGGAGCCTGATGCGGGGCTCAATCCCAGGACCTGAGATCATGACCTGAGCCAAAGGCAGACGCTTAACCGCTTAACCTGTATTAACCTTTCCATGAGCAGTTCGGTTGTTCGCCATTAAACTCCACCTCAATACACATCCTTTGCTAATATCTCTGCAGGTAAATTCCTGACCGTGCACTAGCCTGGTTTAAGTAATTTAAACAAGTCTCCAAACTACCCTCCGAAAACCAATACAGCTGTTTACACCCACACTGACAGTACAAGAGTGCCTGTTTTCCCACACTCTTCCCAACGTTGGGCACCACGTTTCCTCAATTCTGGCAATCTGACAGTAAAAATGACCAGTGTCCCACTGATTTTATTTGCATGTCTTTCACTATCATCTTTTTGTTCCATTTATGCCATCTGCGGCGGTTACACCGGCATAGGTGGCGATCGGGTATCATAGAGCAGGTCACTGAGCCTCGCTGTCCTTCGTTTCCTCATCTGTAAAACAGGGGTGACAAGAGTACCTGTTTCATGACATTGTTCTGAGGCTCAAATGAGAAAATACGAGTGAAGGACTCCGCTGAGTCCCAGGCTGAGGCTGAGTGCCCGGGGGGAGGGGCAGTGGTAGCAGAAGTAACACCACCAGCAGTTCTTTCCCTGCCTGTCTGGTATCTCCCTGTTCAGATCCTCTGCCTGGGTTTCAGGGGGGTTGTTCAGCTATTTCTTAGTGATTTGTAGGAGTCTCTCAAATTAAAGAAATTAGCCCTTTGTCATTTGTCGCAAATAATTTTTCCCACCTTGCTACTTGTTTTGTTTATAGAATTTCTCTTCTTTTGTAAAATAACATTTGTTTTTCTTTATGCAAGAAATACAAATTAATTGTAGAAAATCAGAAGATACAAATAACAAAGAAAGAAAACAAATATCACCTGTCATTTCACAACCCAGATACCTTCTAGTAATTTTTTGGAGTCAACTCTTCACTAAAAATGGAATTATAGGGGCACCTGGCTGGCTCAGTCAGCTAAGCATCAGACTCTTGATTTCGGCTCAGGTCAACCATTTCAGGGTCGTGAGATCGAGCACCATCGGGCTCCTCACTGGGCGTGGAACCTGCTTAAGATTCTCTCTCTCCTTCTCCCTCTGCCCTGCCCCCACTGCTTGCACTCTCTCTCTCTTAAAAAAAATGGAATTATATACATACTGCTTTGAAACCTTTGATCATAGTATATTATGAGTATCTTTCTACACATCATCTCCTTTTGACTCCCAATGTCAGTATTATGCCCACTGCTTAAGACATTTCCCTTTTTCCTTTATCACTGTTGCTGAGAAGTGGGTGAGCTTCAAGCCCAACCCAGGGCTTCTCCCAAGCAGTGAAAAAAGCTGCAAGGCCCAAGATTCACTGGCAACCTTTTCCACAGGCAAAGCTTTGCATGCGATTAGGCCTCCAGAGCGTGTGCTACAATAAACAAAATGTCAGCCCCCCATCGTCCCACCCCCCCAGCCCCCCCAGGAAGACACTGGCAGGTGCCGCTCCTGTAACAGCTCTCTCCGGGATGCTCCTGGCAACAGCACTAGGACTGCATCGCATCCCCCCAGGGGCAGGTTTGTGAAAGGCTGACCGTTTTACCAGGGGCTTCACCTCACCAGTTCCAGATAAAGAAATCACTAAAACCCCAAGCTATTTTTGCTTTGAAACATTGGACTCTTGGGGAGTTCTTGACTTCTCTATTACAGTGGTCAAGCCAGAGACAGTGCAGGCTCAAGAGTCAGGGGAATGATATATCTTAACGCCCTGAGATCGAAAGCCCTGGAGCCCCAGGCAAGGAATCTCAGGACAGACTACGACTGGGAGAATGGGAAGATAGGGCAGAGGTTCTGTTTACCTCAAGTCCGTATCCAAAGTGGCCACAACTCAAATGAAATGAAGAAACTAAAGAAAAGGGGCTCAGAAAGAACAGCCAAAGAAGAAAAAAAGGCATGGGGGGATGGCAAGGCAGTAGGGAGGAATCTCATCTTCCACATTTGAGCAAGTAATTACCCAACTACTAAGTCCAAAGAAAACCTTCCCTCTGGGCCAAGGGATCTCACTCCAAGAACAGATCAGGACCCACTGGGGCAGCCATGACTTCCCCTCTCCCACTGGTTTCCTCAGGGACACCCTGCTCTCACATAAAATAAATAAGGATGATTTGGGAGTCCATAGGCAACCTGAGATTTCAAGAGATAACAAAGGAAGGCTCCCAGAAGTCTTGCTTGCTCTCTAAGTGCTTTGGTTTGGAATTCCCATTTGAGACTCCACAGAAATGAACACAGGTCTCACCACTCCAGGCGTAGGTGGGAACAAACTTGCATTTAGGACTCTCCAATGAACTTAAGATATTTCTAATGGCGGCAACTACATTTCTAATGGCAGCAACTACATTTCTAATGGCGGCATTTCTAATGGTGGCATTTCTAATGGCGGCAACTACAAAGCCCGTCAGACATGGTGGATCTTTTCCGCACGGGTTCTGTTTCTCTGCCCCTTTCTGAAAGTGCCTGTGTGGTCACTGTTGTGACCGTGACGTGCAGAGCGTGGGTTCTCAGTTCTGATATGACTGGTACAGAACTCTGCACTGGAAACTGGCTTCACACCCAGCTGAGGTGACAGTCACCCCGGGGCCCAGGACACACACCCACCCCCTGCCGGCCTTGAAGCAGCACCCGTAACGCAACTGAAACACTGGAGTTAAATCCTGGTCTGCACATGCATGCCCAAGGCAGGAGGTTCCACACCGGGCACTCGAAATCCAGGACAGACAGAGCTCATTTCCGCCCCCCTAAAAAAGCACTCTGGCTTCCTGACTTGGTGAGCAGCTGCAGGACATCGCCAGGCCCCCGCCAGCCCCTCTCCCCCACCCCCCCGGGCTCACCTTGAGCATGCAGTGCGCGGTGCAGCAAGGGCAGGAGCCCCGCCTGCCAGAAGGAGTAGCAGCCGTCCACCAGCTTGTTGCAGCGGCCCTGAAAGCCACCTTCGAAGCGCATCTGCCGGCTGGTCACCCATTGCTGAGAATGACAGACAAGGGAGAGGCAGTTGTAGGCGAAGGTCCCATCCCCTGGCTTCTTGTCACTGGCAGTCCCAGTGCGTGGGCTGTTCTTCCTGCCCCTCACTGCCGCAGACGCAGTGTGGAGCACTTCAGCTGGACCCCTTCAGGGCAACCGGTACGCATCTCGGCTCCGTGCCTAACAGACAACGGACCACCTCTTCCCAGGTTCCAGATGGGTTCTGGTGCTGACAGGATGAAGAGGCCGGGCTGGCCTGCAAGGAGACCTGCAAGTGTCTCCCCGTAAACAAGGCTTAACTAGGAAATGTAAGGCAAGACCACCAGGGGCTCGTTTCTAACCACTTTCCCTGCTCAGGGAAGTTTATTAAAAGCAGGTAAGTGGAATTTTGTGCTACGTCTCGTCAGATGATCTCAAACCGTTCCTGACTTTGACTTGGCACCTGAAGAAATCCATCCAAGGTTTCTTAGCAAGTCACTTGCAGGACTGGAAGCAGAAGCCGTTATCCTAACCACCAATGACGGCTCTGTCCGGTCTAGACCCTCTGCTTCTCCAGGGGAACCTGGCTGCCTAACAGAAGAAAATCTTTCACTCTGACCCTGGAAAATGGCTCCTGATGTCACTTAGCAGTCACCCATGATGCTGCCCTTCCCGCTTATCTCCAAGTCTCCTAAACATGTGCTGCTACCAAGATCAAGATAGCCGTGGGTTTGGCCTCCAGGAATGAGCAGAACCAACTGGCTGAGCAGATAATAACATCTCCATTTCCCTCCCAGGCAGTTCCAGCCACCAGCCACGGACTTTCAGAACTGAACGGTGCGGAATAGGGCATCTCCTCGTCCCTAGGTTCTTGCTAGACTGAGTTCCTGAAAGGAGCCACCAAGGACCCTTTTTGGAGTGGGGGGGGGGGGGGGGCGTCCAGCCTGCTTTTAGTTAGCAGTTGTGGAGTTTAGATTATATCCCTGTTCAAGGCAACACTCACCCATAAGAGTCAAGTCCCAAATTCTCAGAAGAAAGACATAAAAACTAGACTGCAGGTGCAGGCACTAATACGTCCCCGGTGAGGTTTCAATGAGCCAGTGCTTTAGGGATGACGCCATTTAATGAAAGTAGGTGAAGCATCACTCAAGGAAAGAGAAAACAGGTACTACAGTGAGGAGACCATTCGTCATTTTTACTTACCCTACAGACTAAGGGTTGGTTTTTTTTTCCCCCAGACTAATGGTTTTTAAGTCAGACTAAATAATTTTTTCCAATGCCTAAGCCCATGGGTTTATTCTGTTTCCCTTGGCTATATGAACTCATAAAATCCTTCAGGCATGGGTCCTAGGTCTCCCAGGTAAACGGAGGGGAGAGAGTGGTTTGGGTGAGAAGGACACTGGCATTTAGTGAGTACCTACTATATGCCAGGCTGGTTTATAGATTTTTTTCTCCTTTAACCCTCAGAGTCCGGACTGCTAACCTCTCCTTTAAGCTTCAAAAAACTGTTATCTCTGCCTTATAGAGGAGAAAAAAATTGAAGCTAAAACAGACAAATTTCCTAAGGTCACATGGTTAGGACGTGGTAGAGACAGGGCTCCAATCTAGAATACTGCCATTGTAACTGAGGCTTCTGCTAATTATATTCCTATTTCTACCTGGGAAATGGGACTTTCATATTTCATGCCTTATTGGTGATCAGACTTTTAAATGTCTAACAAACTCTAAGTCCAGTGCACAAAGTTGGCTATTTCAGCATGAACCTTCAAGGAAAGTATACTATGGGAGGCTTCCTAGAGACGAGGACAAAATACTGCTGGCCGTGTATGTACAGAGTATACCAGAAACTTTCCTGCAAGCTCATGATGGGTCTCACGACAGTTCCTATGATGAGAGGCTGACATCTGAACTTAGGGAGAGGAGATGAATGTCAGTTGCAGCTGGTTTGCTTTGAGGTCATGGTTGGGAGTAAATGCTTCCCAGAAGATGGTGGCACTGGGTGTGTGTATGTTTGTACACTAGGCCTCTGATAATTTCAGTGCAGTCTAGTGACTCCCTGAAGCTGACTGCTTCCTGAATTCCTCTCAGTATTTGTCAGGAGCCCAGAGTCCAGACGCACATGCCAGGGCTACCTGCTCAATGCAGCCACGCTGCTCTGCCCAGCTCATTTAAATGTAGTTACTACATGTTCACATATTGCAGTCAGTAATAAAAGCTCGGCTTCAAAAGGCCTGAGAGCCCTTCTCATGACGTTTTCTCTTAGGAGATTCGTTCTAAGACACACAAATTTAAGAGACTGAAGCTACAGTCTTGAAGTATGAGGAAAGTACTCTGGCTCATGCCAGATGTGTGAGGGACTCAAGACAACTATGGAGTTGGCCTAACATACCACAGAAAGGTTAGAGCGGGAAGATGGAAAGGCAGGAAGAAAGGAGCCAAGACCAAGAGCAGACGTTCACCCCTCCCGCTTTCCTGGAACAGTGCTAAGTGCCCCAACAACTGCGATGAAAAGCTTCATTACAGGTCATTTAGTTCGTGGGCTCAGGGCAGGAACTCTAGGCCCTTCCCACAGCCGAACAGTCCCCAAGCCTGTGAGGCTGAGCAGTCACATCGCCGGGGCTGGGGCCCAAGAGAAAGAGGGGTCAACAGACACTTACCAATAAGCTCTTCAAGTTCAAGGAACGTTCCTTCTTGAGGATGACCAGTGCGGCCAGGCCACAGAAAGTATAGCCGCCGTGGGCTTCCATCCCCGGCACCCCACCAATTCCACCTTCCCAATTCTGACACCTAGGAGATCAAGAAGAGCAGGCTGAGTGGTCGGTGTCAACCAACGAGCGGCCGGCAGGAGTGGGGGGGGGGGGGCGCAAGTGCGGAACCGCCCTGGACGGCAAAGCACGAGTTTGCTCAGGTCACCACATGAACCGTCACAGCTAGGAATGGAAAGATGCCAGCTAATTAACTTTTGCAAATGCCTGTCCCTCCAAAAAGGCGGGGGGGGGGGGACTCAGAAATACTCTAGTTATGTAACATAGAATCTCAAATCTTTACTTTTAGGGAAAAAGTTATAAAATCATACATAGTATGACAACTGGTATTTAAATGCTGTATCTATTGCTGGTATTTTTCCTCTTTTCTGTATTTTCAGCAAGTTTCTATAATGAACATAAATACCTTTATTACTATCAAAATAAACTTTTTTATTTTATTTGTCAGAGATAGAGAGAGCATATGAGCAGGGGAAGTGGCAGTCAGAGGGAGAAGCAGACTCCTCGCTGAGCAAGGAGACTGATGCGGAACTCAATCCCAGGACCCTGGGATCAGGACCGGAGCCGAAGGCAGACACTTAACCGACTGAGCCACCCAGGCATCCCAAAATAAACTTATTTTTAAAATGATAACTTCCTATTATTCAAGTTATTAATTTATTATTATCATAATTGTTATTATTTGGGGTTACACTATATATTAATAGTGTTTCTCTAGTCATAAAAACATGCCTAATCTTTGGACCGGCCATAGAGGGTCATTTCTAGGAATTAATCCTACAAAATAAGCAAAAATGTATTCAAATAGCAGATTATAAGAATGTTTACCATTCCCATTTATAACAGTGAAATATTAGAAACAACTCTGGAGCTCAACAGTAAGGGACCGGTTATATAAATTATGGCATATTGTACAATAGAAAACCACTCATTTAAAACGATGCTATGAAGTATATTTAAAGATGTTCCAAATATATCACATGCAAAAAGTTACAAAGTGATAATGTACTGTATAATTTTTCTGGAATTCTAGAAAGATATACACCAACAGAGTGGTTGATGGTAGATTCCAAGCAGTTTGAATGTTCTTCTTTTTGCTTGCCTATAATAAATGTTTTATCTGTGAAATAAAGAAATTTTCTTAGTCTAGTTTCCTGTAACAGTGCAGGCCTTTACTTCCCGTGACCTCCATGTATGAACACGGGCTCGTACTCTGCAGGTGTGTCCGCATCCCAGTCCCAGCTGGAGAGCAGGTGCACGGGGGAGGAGCGCTTACTCCAAAACTTGGCAGAACTTCCGGACGGAAGTGAAAAGAAGCAGTAATCCTGCCCGTCTTCCAGGCACCTCTCCCTAGAGGCCTGGCATCTTGGGAATTCACAGGCCTTTTTCAGAGCAGTCCCCGGGCCCAGGGACATCACAGTGTAGAGTGCCAAGTCAAAAACGGGCTACTGTTCCCTGCACAGACTCCT
>NW_022589710.1:36850378-36913380 GCF_004348235.1 Phoca vitulina | reverse complement strand
TGTAGCGTAGTAATAGTTGTGAAGAGTCTGATGGGTGAGGGACATGCCAGGGACCTCTTAGCATTTTTCTTAATGTAACTTACCTTTCAAAAAACATTTTGAATTTAAAAAACCAGATAGTGTTAAAGAACAAATAATGAGAAGTAAATCTCCTGCCCACCCTAGCCCCCAGTCCCTGTCACCAGCAGTGACCGCTGTCGGTTTGTGCACCTCTGCCTCTTTCTCTCTCTCTCTCTCTCTCCAAACACACACACACACACACACACACAGACGTGCGAACGCACATGGTTTACATTCTGCTTTTCCTCCCTTTTATATGCATGGGAGCAATTATAATCATTGTAAATTAGTAAATTTAGTAAAATTCTTCAGGAGTGTCTTCTAGCTAAACCTAACAGATTGAGCACAAGAGCCCAGTAAAAGGAAAGGAAAGGAATTTCAAAAGGGATAAACCCACAAAGGTAAAGAGCATAGGAGAAGATATGAACACAGACAGGAGATAACAAAATTTCAAAAGCCAGGAAAGGAGAGAGATAAGAAGTAACGGACCTAACAGATTAGAGAGACCTGCCCTCCAGCCCAGGGCAGGAGGCAACAGAAAGCAGGGTGATGTGCTCTGTGGAAGGACCAGGACCTACTGGAGGCACAGGACACCTCGAGAAGCCGCACGAGGTGGAAACAAGTTAATTGGCTGCAAATGTATGTAAGAATCAATTAGACCCCCAGGTACCTAGCAGAAGATGGGGCGTTCCAGGGGTTTAATCAAGAGGGTCTGAACTCCAGGATATCCAGCACAGCTGAGAGCAGGAGGGAGGCATCACACTGAGCAGGGGATTGCGTGAGAATCTATAATCTGAACACAAACACCCCCCACCCCGTTTCCTCCTAGTATTTCACAAAGTTGGCTGCCAACTTCCTACCCCAACCAGGAATCTGGAAGATCCTCCTCAATGGAAGCTGATGAACCCAAGGGAAAAACCCCAATGGGGTGAAAGGCTGAATCCTGGCACACGTAGCTCTCCATCAGCTTTTTAGCACTTGGCTCCTAAATACGAACACCAGACATTTCAGCAGTCTCTAATACGAAAGAGAGAGACCAGAACAGACACACAAAAATAAGTTGGAGAAATAACATAGGGAGCAGAAGGAAACTTTTTAGATAAAATACTATATGAGATAAAAATACTTCAAGAATAAAATATGCCTGAAACAAGAACAGGAGAGTATATAAAAAAGTATTTCTTTTATAAATGAGAATAAAATAAGCTCTGGAAAATTTTAAATAGAATTGCAGAAATAAAAACTCAACAGAAGGATTAGAAAATAAAAGGTAAGGGAATCTCTCAGAAAGTACAATAAGAAAGGGGGTGGGAGGATGGGTTAGCCTGGTGATGGGTATTAAAGAGGGCACGTTCTGCATGGAGCACTGGGTGTTATACACAAACAATGAATCATGGAACACTACATCAAAAACTAATGATGTAACGTATGGTGATTAACATAACAATAAAAATTTTAAAAAAAGAAAGATTAAGAGTCTTGATAGGCAAAATAATCTGAAAAATTAGAAGACCAACCCTACTTATAGGAGGTTATAAAAACAGCAAACACAGAAAACAGAGGGAAAGAAATTATCAAAGAAATAATATAATGAAGATTCTTGGAACTAAAGGATATGCAATTCCAGATTGAATATACCTGCTGAGTGCCAAAAGAAATTTAAAAAAAAATCCGTATCATGGTTCATCAGCATGAAGTTTCTAAACAGCAAGAATAAAGAGTCCAAAAAATTTCTAGGGAGGGTGATATGGTGGGACAGAGAAAAAGAGAAACAAAACATAAGCGTCTGCCTTCGGCCCAGGTCATGATCCCACAGTCCTGGGATCGAGCCCCGCATTGGGTTCCCTGCTCAATGGGGAGCCTGCTTCTCCCTCTCCCTCTGCCTGTCGCTCCCCCTGCTTGTGCACGCTCTCTCTCCCCGTCAAATAAATAAAATCTTAAACACACACACACACACACACACACAATGGATTGGGAATACAATGGCATTGGGAGGCAGTGGTTACCATAACAGGTTTTGGCCACTTAAATTCCTTGCATTTCAGGGTGCCTGGGTGGCTTAGTTGGTTAAGCAACTGCCTTCGGTTCAGGTCATGATCCTGAAGTCCCGGGATCGAGTCCCGCATCAGGCTCCCTGCTCAGCGGGGAGTCTGCTTCTCCCTCTGACCCTCCCCTTCTCATACTCTCTCTGTCTCTCTCTCTCAAATAAATAAATAAAATCTTTAAAAAAAAATTCCTTGCATTTCAGCTTAACATCAAATTCAATATCCCACCATTTGACATCCAAGGAAACTATGGCATGGAGAAGAGAAATAACTTGTCCAAAGCTACTAAAAGTGACAAAACTGGGATTGAAACCCAGGTAGTCAGAGTTCCGTGTCTAGTAAGTGCCTAACAAACCAATCCTCCTGCAAATACTAGCTACGCACTCTGGACAAAATACACAGAAACAACTTTTCCCGAGGTCTTAGTAGACTGAAAAGAGGCAGGCAGGTTCTGGTGGGGTTTAATGGTTGGAGCAGACAACAGCAGGCAGGCAGGCTCCTCCCTCCCCCACCCTATTTTTTTTATTCCCAGCTAGCCCTGAGGATGGCCGCAGTCGGCCAGTGGTGGAAGTCAGTGGAGGGCAGCCGAAATGAATAGAGAGCCCACCATTTTTCTGGTAAGAAGAACCAGGCTGACAGAAACGGAGGAGGAATACCAGAAAGAGGAGAGCCAGAGAAGGCAAACTCCAAATTCCGTGTTTAAACGTCACTGACGTTTCTACCTGACTCCGGAGCACACATGCACTAGGCAAACTGAAAGCAGCCTGTGACCCAAGAACTGATCAAATTGCTGAACTGATGCCCAGAGCACGTACGACAATCCCCACTTTGGGTCTAACCGAGTTGCTGCTAAAACAAAGCCATCAACACTCTTTAGAGCAATCTAACAGAATCCAATCTCTACAATATAACACCACCATGTCTAGGATACAATCCAAAAATTACTTGACATATGCAGAATCAGGAAAATGTGACATGCCAACTCCAAGATACCCACATGTTGAAATTACCACACAAGAATTTTAAAGCACATTTTATAACTATATATTTACCTCAGGAAGATGGGAAAAAAAATACACTTGTAATGAATAAAAAGATGGGAATTCTTAACTGAGACAGAGAAAGTATAATAAAGATCCAAACCCAGGCAGGTTAGCTCAAAAGCCTATACTCTAGATCTCTAAACTATAGCTACCTTACCAGTGAGTATTACATGCCAGGTCTTCAGTAAATGTTGGTTGTTATTATTGTTAGCCTTTTCCACAATGACACTGGAAGCCAAAAGATAATGGAGGAATGCTAAAAAATTCCGAAGGAATACAGTTTATACAGTTTCCAATTTAGAAATCTCTAACCAAATAAAATCTCAGTCAAGCATGAGACTAGAATAACTATTATGCACAATCTTAAAAATTCACCTCCTAAGTGCTCTCTTTTGGGATCTACTGGAGTATGTGCTTCATTAAAACATGTAAGTAAGCCAAGAAAAAGGAGGGCAGAGGCTTCAACAAAGGAGAGAAGTGAAGTGAATTTCAGGCTGAAAGGAAGCTTCTGGATGCCTGCTGTGCAGCAAGCTGAGAGCAATCTGTCCAGACAGAAGCAGGAGGGCAGAGGGCTCCAGGAAGGAGAACTCAAGATACACACACACACACACACACACACACACACACACACGAGAACTGATACATTACCTAAAGTGTTTGACTGTACTGAGAGTGATTTTATAGCTCTGGCAGAAAATTTGGGAATAAATTCATGACATATACATTTTAAAAAAGAGGTGATGATTAATTCCAGGGAAATAAAAATTATATAGGAAAGTAAATATGATCATAGTTTACCATCTGATTTACCTGTAAATTATATTTTCACAGTAATAGGTACTACTTTGGTAAGAATAAAAATGTAAAAAACAAAATAATAAAGCTTGGATATCATTCCGTAATAGTACAAAGGTATCTACTATACCTTTCCTTTTTTTTAAATCACGAGATACTTGAAGCATCTAGGAAAGTATAGCAAATAATACATAGAACGTACATGTATGTAACACCTAGCTTTAACTGAGTCATATGCACTTCGGGTCTTTCTTTTATTTTAAAGAAATGAACCATTACTGATACAGCTGAAGTCTCCTGTGGAGATGGATAGACATCTCCTGATTTCATTTTCTCTGCTCTCCCCGAGAAGTTACCACCATCCTGAATTTGGTGCTTATTCTTCCCATGCATGTTTTTATATCGCCACATGTGATTCTTTCTATAAACAATACAGAATTATTGTACGTGTTTTCAAATTTTAAGTAAATGTGCTAATCTGCATGTTTTAACAGCCTTTATTTTAACTCAGTGTTGTTTTTGAGATTTATCCATCTTGACACATACAGCTCTGGTTCGTTCATTTTAACTGCTATCTTATACCGCAATGTGACTATACCACGACTTGCTTCTCCATCTTGTGCTTATGAACATTTAACCTGTTTCTGGGTTTTTGCCATTACAAACAAGTCATATGTTTGTCTCTTCCGTGCAGGTGTGTGAGCTTCTGTAGGTGTGGGGTTATTGGGTCATTAGCAAAGGCATCTTTAAGGTATTACCAAGTTGCTCTCCAAACTGGTTAAATTACATTTAGATGCCAACAAGTACTGTTTGAGCAAGGTTTTGATCCTGGCCAATCTACACAATAATACAACACTGAAGAAAGTTTGGAAAAAAAAGAAATCTTTTGAAGTATTTTTGAAATGCACAACGCTACAACCCCAATCCATCTCTTGTAATTTTTATATTCCCTTCCACTCCTTTTTCATTTTCCTTATTTTCAGAATCTTAACCACCTGCTTTCTAAGAGGCCAGGACAAATCCCGGCAGCTCTCACCTTGCTATCCATTCGGCAGTGCCCTCAAAGAGGTCTGGGGTGATGATGTTGGTCAGAGAGGCTACGGAGGCGGCACAGTATGCGCTTCTGGAAGGACAGAAACAGAGGCGGGTAGCGTTAAACTCTAAGGAAGGGCTAAAATAAGGTTCACTGAACTCAGGCACACTGCTCTCTGCCTGCTAAGCTGTAATCCCCTCTTGGCACTCGGTCAGTCCTCCTGGGTCTCCGACTGAGAGGTTTGACATTCTATTTGGATAGAGTTGCTCACAGCGTGACTTCAGTGAAAGGACATGACATTCTAGTCTCCCTACCTCCACATGGTCAAATCTACATCAGAGGAAATAACAGCCATATCAGTTCATGTCCAAAGTGAACTTAGCTCTTCTTTCAAAGACCTATCATGGTTCCCAAACTTCTGCAGTGTCATTCGGCTACTTCTGATACGCTCATTCATTCGACGTCAGTAATGTTTTAGATCCAGGATTTCTGTTTATACATGGACACATTAAAGGTTAACTACATATTTTTTTCTGCAACAGACACTCCAAAGCAGGGCACTAGACCCTAATGGCTGCTTAGTCCAGAACAGAGGAACAGGAATCGATGAGTCCACTTAGACACTTTCCTTAGGCCTTTAGAGAGAGAAAAGAGCTTTGATTTCCAGCACCCCACCAGTACATGTACACACACACACACACACACACACACACACACTTTTAAATGAAAAAGAAAGAGAACTTTTTTTTTTTTAATGTTATCCTACTTGATTTGGAATAATTCTTGCCATTCCATCCTGCCAGCCCTAATTCTTCTCAGGACACATTTTATTTCAGCTTCTCCCTCTATTACAGAATATATCTACAAACTGTGTTTTCTTTCCTTCTACACCCTTTTCAAATATCCAGCATCTCAGCTCCACTTTACGATGAAGACAAAAACTGTTTGTTCTAATTCTGCTTACAGATCCTTTTTCTAAGGGCTCCTAAGGAATATAAAAGGGAGGAAAGAGGAGGGCCTAGGTTCCATGTCGTTCAATATGGACATAATTATGAAGCCAAACTTAGGAGGTATTCCAAAGAAATCTCTGCGGAAGCTGCGAGCGTTGTTTTGCTACAGCAGCCTTTTTATCAGCCTGCTCGCGCTGGCCGTGGCACGGCAGACGCCACGTTACTCCAGCAGGCATCAGAAGCATGCGAGGGTCCTGCGTGCCAAACAGTTTCACTGACCATAAGCTAACCTCAGAGGTCTGATCTCATTTCTTTCAGATTTTGAGCCTCTCAGAGGGGTTCCCCAGTATTTGCTCTTGAACCTTAATGTAACTTCTGAGGTAGAGAGGTGGTCAACCACGTAGTTTGCCTCTCACAAATGGAAGAACTGAGAGCTGAGGCCAGAAGCCACTAGTCCTAGATCTCACAGCGGGGGAACAAAACACATCTTTTTCGTGCAGTTTCTTCCTCTCTCCTTCTATCTGCTCATCACATCTCTCAGATTTGTTCACTACTCTCCATCCTCTCTGCTGTCCCCCAAATCCAAGTCACCATTACCTGGATCAAGCTCCTGCCTGGTCTTCCTCCCTCCGGCCCTGAAGTCAGAGGACTTTGACTAAAACACCACAATCTATTCACTGCAACTAGGAGAAGTTCTAATAAAATACAGATCAAATCACGTCATTCCCCACTTAAAACTGGTCCGTGGCTTCCCACTGCTCTTAAACTCCCACTTCTTAAGATTTCAGGATCCCTCAGTCTGGTCCCAGCCTGTTCTTCCAGCTTCACTTCTACTGCCCATGAGGCCCTCTATACTTCAGCAACACGAAACTGCTTTCTTGAACACACTCTATGCCCTGTCACCTCAACTTCTGCAAATGCTGGGTCTCTGTCTCCCCCCTACCCTCACAGAATGCTCCAGATTCTATAACCTAGATTAGGAGGTCAGTAATAAATAACCTCCTTTCTTGAGAACTGAGAAAGGATGGCACTTGCTAGGAGTTCACTGCGGTCTGATCACCTGTGCCATAAACCCCTGAATAAGCTCATCCCAGAAACTATCAGGAATCGTGACAGACAGGAAAGATCAAGAGGCCACTCTGTCTAACCCAGAATGAGACCTGCTAGCCTCCAGATGCCCAAATGCACCCCACACACACACCCCGCCTGTCACTGCTGCTTCTCTCCTGGTCAAACCCACTCAATAAGCACTCTGGACTCCTGGCTGACACTTTCTGGCAAAGGACAATTAAATACCAAGCAAGAAATGATGGAACTAAGATACTAGAAACCAGGCAAAGCAAGGAGGCGTTGTGACCCTATGCAAATGAGAAGCATGGCTGAAAGGGAGCACATTACCAGAGGAGCTTACAGGTGAGGTACAGGTGAGTACAGGTGAGATATGGCTGCAGGGCTCTTGGGTGGAACGGATCGATTTTACTGGAGAAGTTTACTACCATTTGTCTAGCAGATATAAATAAGAACACAGAAAAAACTCATGCTGGAATAAGCTAGAGAATATTCACATCTGAAAAAGGTATGTGATACAATGCCAAAGGAACCTGCCTTTGCCTCAGTGTCAGAAGTTTTAAAAAGCTAAATTTTGAGATTGTGCATATTCAGTTGGACTATCTGTAGAAGAGAAATGAAAATCTAGTGTCTGTGAGGGGGAAAAAAACGTTTAACTTTTTCCTTAAGAAGATCAACACAATACTGCTTTTCTTCATTAGTTATATTGGCTTTGTTGGCATTTACAGGGTTAAACACAAAACAACAGGCCCCAAATGGAGTCACTTATGCTAAGCCCCACCTCACCAAACTGCAACTTAGTAATAGTTTCAGCTCTCCAGAAATGAAGTCTTAAACCAGTTAATCAGGAAGCACCTGATCAGCACTGGATAGGTCATCTGCCTGATAGAACCCTGCTGTCCCCTAAAGGAAAGTAACCTCGCAATAACTACCCACTTGTTTGCCTAGTATAACTTCCTTGTTCCTGGTCCCTTCTGCCTATAAAAGTCTCTCATTTTGTGTAGCTCCTTGGAGCACCTTTCTATCTCCTGGGTTAGAGGCTGCCAGTTTGACTAGATTTTTGCTCAAACTCTTATATTTTTTTAAATATGCCTCATTTTATGTTTTAACACCAGATACTGGGATAGTATGATATAATAAAAATATATATTCGGCCTTCTCCCAGATTCCTGGTACAGTGCTCCTAAAACCCTTGGAATTTCCTGCTTGACAGGGGTGACAGGAGAGTCTCTAGTTATTCAGAACAAGCCCTGGTGAAGCACACCTGCGTTATGCTAATGAGGTGACTCCTGGAGGGTGGGCTGCTTGCCAAAGGAACTAGAGGGTTGGAACTCTCAGCCCCACTCCCCTGAGGAGAGGGGCTGCAGATCAAGTTAATCAGCAATGGCCAACGATTTCATCAATCATGCCTACACAAGATAACTTCCATAAAAACCCTAAATGATGGGATTTGAGGAGCTTCCGGGCTGGTGAATGCATCCATGTGACTGCCTGGAGGGCGTCATACCCCAGCTTCACGGGGACAGAAGTTCCTGCCCTCTAGACCTTTCCAGACCTCGCCCTATATACCTCTTCATCTGGCTGTCCATTTATATCCTTTATAATATCCTTTGTAATCAACCAGTAAGTAAAGTGTTTCCCTGAGTTCTGTGAGCCCTCCTAGCAAATTGTTGAACCTGAAGAGGGGTCATGGGAACCTCTGATTTGTAGCCAAGTCAGACAGAAGTGTGGGTAACATGGGGAAGCATCTGAAGTGGGGGTGATCTTGTGAGACTGAGCCTTTAACCTGTGAAATCTGAGTAAATCTGGTTAGTTGGTGTCAGAATTGTTTAACATGAGGAAAAAAAACACATGTTTGGGGTTGGAAGTGTTGTTAAGAAACCAGTTTTCCAGTGGACAACAGGTTTTTGGTTTGAATAGACACGTTACATGGTTTTTTTCTCCCCCTTTACTTTCAAACCAATGGTTAAGCCAGAAAATTAATCAACTTATGTGGAAGCTAAACACATTTACAAACAAGGTAATAAGATGGCTTTGCTATAGAAAGCTCGAGAAAACATATTTCTCTGACTAAATAATAACAATTTATCATAGAATTTCAATGATCCACCACCTTTGAGAAATGGCTTAGTCAGTGAATTCCCCATATGCTTCAGTAATCTCCTGCCAGATGAGTGAGCTACTTGCTAGGTACATTAGATCATTCTAGAGTGAAATAATAATTTTGAGCCAACCAGTTCTAATCAGTTATTGAAATTCTATTTCCCTGCACTCTACTGGCCCCCAAGGGTTTTTGTACCTCCCAAAGCGACTCTCATACAGGTGATGGACATTCTCATGATTTCATCAAATTCATTCAGAAAATATTTACTAGGTCCCTACTGGGCTTCCTTCTCCCTTCCTATCCCAGAGAGATGAAAGATTATGTTACACTATACAGTTATTTTATGTTATGGTATGTCATTTTCTACCAACCAGGTAAGTTTTTGATTCTTAAAAGCATTTGATTTTGTTCCTGTCTTACTTATATTTTGACATTTACAAAGAAGAAGTCAAGGGACAGTGACACCTGAGGACGTCTGCCTCATGTTTGCCATGATTATGAACTGTGTCCCTGACACGTCATTCTACGTGTCCTTCTGTGAGACAAAGCAGCAGGTTTTCCATGTTGTTCCTTGGGTTTGGCATCTCCAATGGCAGATAAGCTCTAGAATCTACTGATGGGGCAGCCTGAGAAAAACCCTACTCACCTCACATCCACCTCACCTCCAACATGCATGAGGAAAGAGCCATCGGGTTGCTTCAGCGAGTACAAATACTGAAGAAGCTTCTCTCTGAGAAACAAACAGGTGGGAGGCAGAAGACAGCAACGGTCAGGGCAGTGTCAGCAGGGGGGGCCCCTGGCTGTCTGGTACTGCTGCTTTGGCTGTACCTGTTAATGACGTCATAGGCCTCCTCGGTACCAATGATGCAGAGCGCACTGACTGCCGCATACGTGGGTGCAAGATGCGGGTACTGGCCAGGGCCCCCTCCAAAGCCACCTTCTGGACTTTGACACAGCTCCAGGAACTGACACACGCTAGGTACACAGCCAAAGGGAAAACCAAAGTCAGAGAGCATTCACTTCCAAACATCAAATTCCACCAGAGTCCATGACTTGCCCTCAAAAGAGAAAAAAAAAAAAAACCTCTCCTCCCAACTACTGAACATATGTTGAATATAACCTCTGAGAAGGGCATCTCTACCCTGCTATTTCGAATGCCCTTCTTTCTGAGTTTTGCATTTAAGGACCTGCCTAGCTGTGAAGCAAGGAGAAGCCCGGGCAGAGACCAACAGCTTTTCATAGAATTGGGAGTAAGCCTCATGCCTCTTGACAGAATCTTTCCCATACTTTCCCCTCAGTTCGCCATGCTGGATCTGTGGACCCAGCCCCTTCTCCTTGCCTCTGAGGTCCCTAAATTGAGTTTTGTCTCAATTTTGATGGTGTCCAACCTCTGTCCACGCTAACCACTCTGGACTGGAGCCACCACCTAGGCCTACCCAGGATATTTAAAGAGATGTCTTCTTACTCCTGTTGTCACCTAAGCCCCGGGGGTTTCTGACTTTTATTCCTACCACCACCAAGAAAGAAGCTTCTACAATTGCAGTACTGGGTATTTATCCCAAAGATACAAATGTAGTGATCCGAAGGGGCACGTGCACCCCAATGTTTATAGCAGCAATGTCCACAATAGCCAAACTATGGAAAGAGCCTGGCTGTCCGTCAACAGATGAATGGATAAAGAAGATGTGGTATATATATATATATATATACACACACACACACACACACACACACACACACACACACACACACACCATGGAATATTACACAGCCATCAAAAAAATGAAATCTTGCCATTTTGCAGTGATGTGGACAGAACTAGAGGGTATTATGCTAAGTGAAATAAGTCAATCAGAGAAAGACAATCATTATATGATCTCACTGATATGTGGAATTTGAGAAACAAGGCAGAGGATCATAGGGGAAGGGAGGGAAAAATGAAACAAGATGAAACCAGAGAAGGAGACAAACCATAAGAGACTCTTAATCTCAGGAAACAAACTGAGGTTGCTGGAATGGAGGAGGGTGGGAGGGATGGGGTGGCTGGGTAATGGACATTGGGGAGGATATGTGCTATGGTGAGCACTGTGAATTGTGTTAAGACTGATGAATCACAGAGCTGTACCCCTGAAACAAATAATACATTATATGTTAATTTAAAAAAAAAAAGCTTCTAATGGAGTCTGCCTCCATGGCTAGGAGAACAAAAGAGAAGTGTACTTCTATCACGCTCACCTCAGTTGTGGCAAACCTCAGCACTGCTAACTCATATCACAAAAATGCATCCCAGCCTGTAGGCTTTTGGAGAATCTCCAGGTCCACCACTGAGGGAAACCTCCAAGCATGGCATCAGGTTGCCCAGAAGTTACATTCTTGTCTGAGGTCAAACCAAGGGAGCCCCTATTTATCCAAGGTCCTCTGAAGTTCACCAGTAAGGGGTGCCCCAGGAAAGTCCTGGTTATTGAGCTCTTTCCCCACAACTCAGCCGGGATCACAGGCTTCCAATTCGGACAAGCCTCCGTTTAAGAGAACAAGCTGCAAATCTCTGCCCTGGTGCTCAGGCAGCCTTCTTCCCCTGGACTCTTTGATCTCATTCTTTCTTATCTACTGCTGACAGAGAAACCACATAGACTCTAGCTCATCTCCTCTAGGGCACAAGCTTATTATTGCTTTTCCACATAATATCTGATGGCTTTTGATTTCAGACCTTCCATTATCTCGCAGGGATAGCAATAGAAAACACTGCTGACTCGCTACTGGAGCTCTGAAGTCTTCACAGGTTAAAAAAAAAAAAAATACACACTCCCTTCAATCTGCACCTCTGATTTTACTGCAGGAAACACGAGGATTGAAGTGGAAGTTGATCAGCAGAGAAGGAAGACAGTACTGTGTCATATTTGTAATAGCAATTAATTTTCACTGAGAAAATGAGTTTGTTCCTAACATATTTTCCAAACCTTCATCAATTCATAGCCTATGTCCTGGAAACAAATAGCTAATAAATTCATGTCCTGACAAAGGCTGGCCACACTGGCATTTTTCTGTATCACAAAAACAAAAGGTTTTAGTTGATATTAAACTTAACAGCACATTAAAAAAAAAAAAAAAAGAAAAGAAAAAGAGTCACCTAGCTATCCATTCTCTTTCCCAACTCCCAAGATAGAATCGTGCCAAATACAACACCCCTGACCCTGTAGCCTCATGTCTGGAGAGCCAGGATCTGAATGTACTGGACACCTTTAAATCATCCCTCCATGCCAACCTCCCTCAGCTGACATGCAGCATCTGACTGGCCATGGGGCTATGCTGGGGAGCAGGCGGGGCTTTTCTGGACTCTCAGACGCTTCCATTTTATAGAACATTCTGCTCCACAGGCTTTCCAACGCCCACCTTAAGGAACTGGCAAACTGATCATGAAGCTACCAGCCGTCATTAGCAGAGTTCTTAGCAATTCTGAAAACCAAAATGTGAATGAGACTTCTATCTATAGAAAGGGGGGAGGAAAAACTTATCTTAAAGACCAGAAATTTACCAATTAGTTAAAAAAAAAAAAATCACAAGCAGGAAACATGGTGCAAATACCAAGAGTGGCAGACTGTGTGAAGAACAAGTTTTCATGCATCATTCATTTAGTCATATGACTAAAAGGGCGAGGAGACCTGTTTGCTTTCAGGTCAGCAAGGCGTTTCATTCTAGCTAACGTGACAAATGCCAACAAAGTGGGGAACTATCTTTAAGATTAGGGATTTTCAAACCCAAAATGTGTGTATCACAATCACTGGAGAGTGAGTAGAGACAACAGAGATGCAAGAAACAAGCCTGGGCCTCCATATTTTTACCAAATTCCCAGATGATGTGAATACACACGAAGTTTGAGAATCACAAGTCTTAGCTGAGCAATTAGAATCACTTGGGGGATGTTTTTTTAAAAACCCAACACCCAGGCCACATCTAATACCAATGAAATCAGAATCACTGAGGGTGGGACCCAAGTGGCCATATTTTTTAAAATTCCCATGTGGCTCCAATATACAGCCAAGTATCGGTGCCTCTCAAACGTGAGTGCACATGGAAATCACCTCAGAATCTTGTTAAAATGGAACTCTGACTCAGAAGAGCTAGATGGGCTTGAGTCTGCCCTTTCAGCAAACTCCAGGTGATGGCAATGCCACTGGTCTGGGGAACCAAATTTTGGGTAGCAATGCGAAAGATCTGTGCTGTCCGATAGGTAGTGACTAGCCACATGAGGCTATTTAAATTTTAAACTAAATTAATTAATGTAAAGTTTAGCTCCTCATCACAGAAGCCACACTGCAATTGTTCAATAGCTACATTGTCCCAGTGGCTCTCACAAAATAGAGAACATTTCCATTATTGTGGAAAGTTCTATCGAACATCAACACTCTCTCATTCAACTATTAAAAACTATGTGAGACCTGTAAGGAGATCAAGTTCAAAGCAAGAGTATTAATGATTTACCGTCAGCCTCATAAGGGGTTTACTTGGACTTTGAGGTGATGGTTGAGGACTGACCTAAAGTGGTTGATTCTGGGCATCTCTGTCACCAACTTGGATGAAGTATTCTAAAGCATGTACAGTGAACAAACAAATAATTCCAAAGGAGCAGAGAAACACCTCCAAGGTGAGAATTAAAAGTCCAGAATAATATTAAACAAATCAGAAGCACATAAGAATAGAACAAATAAAACATGGACAAGTAACAGATAATATACTTAGGGATGGCAGGAGTAGGGGATGAGTAAAGCATATAAATATATGATGGGAAAGGACTGGGAATATAGGAGAAAAAGGACCAGAGGTTAGGGCCCGTGAGTTGTGAACGAAAATGAGAACACGTGTTAAGAGCATTATAAATGCAGTGCTGGGGGCACGTGGGTGGCTCAGTCAATGACCGCCTTCAGCTCAGGTAATGATCCCAGGGTCCTCGGATTGAGCCCTGCTTTGGGCTCCCTGCTCAGTAGAGAGCCTGCTTCTCTCTCACCCCCTGCCCCTCCACCCCGCTTGTGCTCTTTCTCTCTCACTCCTCTCTCTCTCAAATAAATCAATAAAATCTTCAAAAATAAATTAATTATTTAATACAATAAAATTAACTAAATAAATAAAATAAACACAGTGCTGGTCACAACTGTATCTGGCTCAAGCCTCCATTTTCTAACTCAAAGGAGGTTTAGGTTAGAGTTGTAAAAATGGCTAAATATTAAAAATATTAAAAGGCTTAATATTATAGGCAAGCACAGTGAGGAAGCCACCCAGAAAAATACCTTAAGCATGCAAAGAGTAACTGTACAAACTTTCTGGTAAAGAAATGAACACTGAAGCTGAACCACAGCAGCAGAATTTAGGTCAGATTTAAGAAAACCTTCAGCACCAGAATAGGTTACCACGGACAGACTGACAGCCCAGAAGAGGTTACAAAGATGACAGCTTTGGAAATAGCAACAGTCATCCTTGAGCAGGATGGCTTGGGAGAGGAGGCCAATACAAGATGGATGTGTAGACATCGGGCTTCCTCTAGGACGAAGTCTTTCGAATTTCATACCATAAAACAACTTGAGCTTAGAGCGAGGGAGAGAAAGTCCTCCCCGAGCGGAGTCCGGCAGTGACCGGGTGAGAGGCAGGGGGGCTCTGCACCAACCCCAGGAGGCCAGTGCTGCCTGGAGAGTCTGACACGTTGTTTGACTTCACCAAGTGCAGCCATCCTCTGGACGCTGCTGTTCTGGAACTATGGTCAAGGCTGAAGTTGGTCATTTTAGAGCAGGGCTTCTCCACCTTGGCACTACTGACATTTTGGACTGCGTAGCTATTCGTTGTGGGAACTGTCCTATGGAGGGTATCTGGCAGCACCCCAACTTCTACCCACTAGCCTGGCCAAAAAATGCCTAGGACACAAAGGACAAGATGAGGTATCTTCATAGAAAGGCAAGGAAACAGACAAATTATATTTAAAAACTAAAAGGAAAAATATTTAAAGAGCTACCCAGGGGATCAGCTACTAATAACCTTTTGAAAGGGAAATAGTAAAACACTGACACACGAAAATTGAAATGTAATACTTGGAAAAACTTAGTAAGCAGAGAAGTTCTAAAACAATTAAGTTAAAGACAATTTTTAGATCTTACAGAAGCTAAAAACCTAACTTTAACAGCGCAGTGCTCCCCCTAAGACTTCACTTTGTGTGTTACATTCAAGTACTTTTCAATAACAAAGCATGGGACTCTCATTGAAGGATGCTTCCTTCCGGGCTTAAATCATCAACAAATGTACTTAGTCCAGTTCCAAGATATTAATTTATTTCGGGTAAACACGTGCAAATTTGTGGATACGGTCTCTCAAGAGCAGCAAGCTAAATTCCTACCTATGAATATACTGTTCTTGAAAGGCCTGAGACCTGCAGTGAAGACCTGGCTTTGCTGGCTTCAGCAGGCACTCACAGCAGCTGAAAAAGTGATTTTGTCCACTAGAGGGAACTCGGCCTGCCATACTGTCCCCTAAACAAACAGAAGCACAACGCTGAACAAAATAGGAAAGAGAAACGTGTGCACGCACGCGTGCGTGTATGTGTGTGTGTGTGACCTGCACATGGTGGCGGAGTGGGAAAAGAAAGGGGCAGGAAAATAATAATACTCCAGACCTAAATTCTGCACCTTAACGAAGAAGTGAACAGAAATGTGACCACATTTTCTTTTCTCTGTGCAAAATAAACAAAAAGGCAATATCCTATACCAGATTGTCTTTTTAAAAAATCCCACATTTTTACAGAAGTCATTAAGATTTCTCTGTATCTTACCAAAAATAGCTTATTTCCTTATTTGTCAAAGCTACTAAGCTCACTGATAACAGATATTACCTGCACCTAGAACTAACTGCTAGGCACAAAACAAAATTCATTATTGGAAAGTCTAAGTAATTCTTTAAAAGTCTGTTAAATCAGTGCTCAGAAGAACCACAAGTAAAGATTTTAAGGCAGCTGGGAAGCAGAAATTCTCATTCACTATCACGTGGTTCTTGAAATTAGAACAAACTAGCTTTTTAGTTCCAAAGCATTCTTTTAACTACAAAACAATAAAATAAATAACATTTTAAAACATGCAAATAAAAGTCAATTATCATATGGTTTCACTTATTTGTGGAACATAAGGAATAGCATGGAGGACATTAGGAGAAGGAAGGGAAAAATGCGGGGGGGGGGGGGAGTGGAGGGAGAGATGAACCATGAGAGACTCTGGACTCTGAGAAACAAACAGGGTTTTAGAGGGGGGGGGGGGGTTGGTTAGCCCGGTGATGGGTATTAAGGAGGGCACGTACTGCATGGAGCACTGGGTGTTATACGAAAACAATGGATCGTGGATCACCACATCAAAAACCAATGATGTATTGTACGGTGACTAACATAACATAATAAAATTTAAAAAAAAAAAAAAACATGCAAATAACCCCACCATCCAGAAATAACTACTACCAGGTGGGCATATCTTCTGGTTTTCTCTATGCATGTAATTGGTCTATTTTTAATCTACAGAAGTTGAATCTTTTTAACTACCTTTTTTCACTTAAATCATGAACACCTTTCTACATAAATGTATGCATTTTTAAAGATTTTATTTATTTATTTGAGAGAGAGAGAGAGGGAGTATGAGCAGGGGGAGCGGCAGAGGGAGAGGGAGAAGCAGGCTCCCCGCTGGGCAGGGAGTCCGTATGCATTTTTATAAACAAATATGCACTTCCTGTGTATACATTTTTATTAAAGTATAATTGATACATAGTTATTTTATTAGTTTCAGGTGTACAACACAGTCATTCGGTATTTGTATATATTGCAAAATGATCACAGCAAGTCTAGTTAACATCTGTTAAGTGCAATTTTTAAATGGCTGTGCAGTATTTCACTGTATGCACCGCACCATGTTTTACTTCAGCTTCAAACACACTTTAACACACCCCTCCTGTGCAGAGTGGGCTCGGGTCCAGGTGTTCACTGTGAAAAGCCCTTTGAAGGGATCCTCGCTTCTGACGTTGCCACGGAAGCCGCCCCGACACTCCTTTCCTCAGCAAAGCCTCACCTACACCACACTGAGTCTACAACCTAGAACAAACCCCAAATCGAAGCCGACCCAAGTCTGACCCGCGGTCTTCCTCTTCAGGAACTATGTCCTCCTCGGGCACACCTGTTCTTCCCTGCCCCCGAATCCTCCATTTCTTGTTTTCTTCTCTCATGGGCGCCTCTCCCATTCCCCTGCTGTACATCCTGATTGTGTATCTGTGGGGGAGAAATTTCCCAAACACTCCACAACCCCCAACTGGTATTTCAAAAACACATGGGCCTTTGACAATTAAATTCCTGTTATTGCAGAAACTGGGTCCAATTCTACTTCCAGAGCTAGAAGCAACTAGGCTTGCAGCAGCGTCGTAATGAGGACAATGCATATTTTTCCTCTCCCTCAGAAAGCATCGTACACATCACAAGGGTTAACTGCCTAATTCTTTATTATCTTCCCCATCCACAGTCATCACAAGACACCCTGCCCAGGAAGGCAAGAATGAGAGGTTATTGTTAAGACAGAATGAATGAGACAATGTGTGGTTCTGTTCTTCTGACCTGACAGTGTGACCCAGGCAGGGGACACTGGGACCGGGGCGGGGCCCAGGCCAGCCTCCACGCATCCTCACGGGGCCAGCGCTGTGTGCTTCGGGAATACGACCCCGGCTCAGGGGCCTTCCCTCCTGGACTCCTCTCCCTCAGGAGCGCCAGGGGAGCAGATGAACTCCAGATGTTTCCAAGGGAATGTGCTCTCTCTCTCTCTCCGTGAGAACTGGGGCATCGGATCTGATCCCTGGCTGCCCTTCCCTACCCCAGGTATCCCTAAGACTGGAGTGAGGATAAGGTTCTGCTTTAAAATATAAATTGTGATGAGCCTCTAAGGATGAGGTGCCACAGTCATCCCCAGAACACCATCTGCACCAGCAGTTTGGGGAGAATCTCATTTGCTTAGATCTCTACTCATAAATCAGAAGTTTAAGAAAATTGTGGGTCAAAATATCTGCACACCAAGAATGTAACACATCTAGTACCATCAAGAGCTACACTGACCCCCAGGCATTGGTGGGGAGGGAGGTCAATGGAGGTGTTTAGGGAAGGAAAAGGCATTTTTGTTCATTGGGTTGGCACATGCTTCCCCACAGAAGCTATTCAAATTCATACTGTACTTTCTGACAAAATCATGTCTCTCAGAATTGATGATGAAGAATTTTCTCAAACACCAGAGCAAGAGCCGAAAGAAAAGGCCATAGAAGAAACCAGAATCCTTCTCTTGGGAGTTCAAAGTCTTGTTCTACCCACGAGCTCACAATAGGCTTCTAAAGTGGAGGAGTTTCAGGAAGTTACTGGGGTCAAGGGGAGGGCAAGGGTATCTTTGTAGCCCGATGTGTTTTTCATTCAAAATCAATAAAACAGAAACAAAACAAAAAGAACCCCCGACTCAAAACAGAATTTCAAAGAACAGCCCAGACTGCCTGAAGCCGGACTCACTCTGTGGCCACCATCTGGGGGACGGGTTCATCGAGTAGTTCCAAGCTGTGCAGGATCCAGTAGCAGAGCCATGGGCGGCTGGCATCCAGACACTGCGAAAGGCACAGGGGAGAGAACACACCCCTTATTCAGAATCATCCCAAGATGCTGCTGACAAGGCGACATCTGGCTCACCCCGGCTGCCTGGAAAGGGGGAGGAGGGCACCCTATGAACAATAAGTGAATGAAGGACGCTTTGCTTTGTGGCCCCAGTCAGCAGCTGAAGTGACCATATGTGCAGAAAGGACAATGGGACAAAGAAGTCCACCTTGAGCCCACTAGGTCCTCCCCTGATAGGCGCCTAAGGAAGGCTCAGCAGAGGGGCACCCACAGGCTAGGAAGCTAAGTGATGCCGTTTTCTCAGCGTAGACCCAAGGAGATCTAGGCTCTCAGACAGCGATTTCCTGGATTAACTCATTCACCGATTCAACAAATATTTGGTACCTTCTTGTGTGTGCCAAGCATTGTATTAGATACGGGGGGCACAATAATGAATACAATTTAGTTCCTACTCTTGAGATGCTTGGGATATAGAATGTGTGTGTTTATCTGTAGAGGAAGAAGGCTCTAGATAGGTGCAGTTAAACACGAGTCACCTTACAGCTTTCTGGAACAAGACGGCACATAACACATGCACGCATGTACCTGAATAACAATACACACTGCAATGGGCAGGAGCAGAGTCCGGACAGAGCACATGAAGAGCCTAAGTCTGCCTCAGGGGCTGGGAAAGGCTTCCCAAGGTGACGCGTGAGGTGCTTGGGATCCCAATTCAACCCATAAACATGGATAGAGCATCCGAGGCAGGCAGGCAGGTAGTCGTACTGCTCCCGTTTTCCAGAGTAAAAGTATATAAATGAGATCCAGGGAGATTAACTTTTTCCAGACGACGAAGACCATCAAACGTCAGAGCTGAGACAAGAAGCCAGGTTTCTGGACTCGCACTCCAGTGCTCCTTCCATTGGCCCAAGCTGCCCTCTTCATAAATGCACTGACTGTCCCCAGCTACGGCTAGGCCACCACCCGGGGAGCTGTGCGTGTGGATCCCACCTGCCTGGGTTGGAGTCCCAGCTCCCCCTCTTACAGCTATGCGCTTCTGAGCAGATGACTTAATCCTGCAACTGACCTCTGTCAGGTAGTAGGTGAGATAAGTAGGGGAGAGAGGGCATGGCAAGCTGCAGCACTCTGTTCAACTGTTAGCTGGTACAGTATTAACTGTGTCGGGGCTCATTGCACCTTAAGCAGTGAGGACCCCCATCAAGGGTTGAAAATTTTGACCCCAAAGCCAAGTCTAGCCCATAGGCATGTTCTACCTGTTCCCTGTAGTGTTTTGTTTTTTAAATTAGAATTAGTTGCAACCTGTAGGCATTGGGAGAGTCACACAGAGATCTGGATTTCTGGCTTAATTTGAAAAAAGAGAGAGAGAGAGAGATCTGGCCAGCCTGGGTGTGCTGGAACAGAGGGAAAGCACAGGGCCTCGGGCATGCCTCCGTCTCCCTCCCACCTGCCCACTTCTCTTACTTACGCTACCTGCTTGGGTCCACAGGCGTCTCAGCTGGCCATCCCTGCTGCAAATAATCAAATGCAGACCCCCAAATAAAAAGCAAATTAAAGGCAGGGCTGCTGTGTATAAGGTGAGGCAGGAAGACTGGAGCCCTCCTGTTCACATGCATCCCCTGCCTGCCACCTTCCCAACACCCTACCCCCTCCTCCACCACCACTGCCCTCCCTGAGGCCCCTCTGTGGAAGCCCAGGGCTCTGAGGAATGTGATTTAAAATGCACTCTAAGTGCGGGCATTTTTACAGTGTTCAACTGTGGAAGTCCTCACTGGGATTTATATACTGATCCTTTGACCAGCATAGGAATTAGATCCGCTTATAGGGCAAAGGATTAGGGATGGAGAGGAACTGCCTTTTAGCCAGCTGACAAGCGGTGGCCAGGAGAAAGCATGTGAACCCCTCACCACGATCTAAGGTACGAGAAAGCCCCACCCCATGTAGGCTGCCCTGTCCGTCCCAGGGGAGGACACGACTAGAGAGCTGGTTCTGCCCTTTCAGGAGTGGGAGCGCCGGCTCCTGCGTACCTGGCTCCTGCCACAGCCACGGGGATCAAAGAGTGACTCGGCAGCAGGTCAGGCCCACGAGTGTTTCACATTCCAACAGAAAAAAGGACCATCTGGCTGACCATCCAACTGAGCTCCTGGCAGCATGCTTACCTCATAGGCGTCTGTCAGCTGTCGAAGCCCTCTTTTCAGATAATGGAAGTGCTTCTCCCTCTGCAAAATCAGCCTGGAAAGACAAAGAGCTTGAAAACCTAGTCTCATGCTTCTGCTTCAGCCCCACTAGAGAAAACACGTGTGCACATGCACACACTCTCAGCTTCAGGGCACCCCCCCCCCCCGCCCCGGTCAACAAGTAGATAACCAGCATCTTCTTTAGCTCCCGAGGGCAGCTAAACCAGGCAGAAGAGGCCAGCACCTGACTGTCCCTAAAGCGTCTGAAAAATGTGCTGGCCGACGCTTTGGGTGAGTTCCTCTCCTTCGTAGTAGGTGACTTTGGGCTAAGCAAAAAGCCACAATGAACACACACAGCCAGGCGATGACAAACCATCCAGAAAGCTCCTCCAGGGTCTGTGAACAGACACCTTGTGGCTCCCCATCCTGTGGGTTTAATTCCAATCTGAGCCTCACCACTTCCCTGACTTGGTTAGCCTCTGTCATTCCAGTCATTTCTTCTGGGATTACTTCTCCGAGGTGGGTCGTTTGTACCCTGCCTGCTCCTCAGTTGTGTGTCTGTGACTCCCTCCCTGAAATTCCACCTCCTACGTGCTGACCTACTGCCCTGGCCGCAGGATCTTATTTGTATTCTGCAGCCAGTTGGTCTCCTTGGCACTGATGTCTGTAATTTGGCTGTAAGATGGAATGTGCCGCCCATGGCCACCTGCACAGGCAAGGCCAAGGACAGGGGCTGCACTTCTTGCTGGGTCTCACAGCAGAGGCCTGTGTGATTGTGGGAGGAAGGAAAAAAGAACAGAGTGGCCAGACAGTCCCCGTGCTTAACTAATTCCACAAATTAAAAGAGAACCATTCTCTTTTCTAGGTGATCAGTTCAAAAACAATTTATTGAACTCCCTCTGTATTATGCTCAGAGTAAGATCGTTCACGTAGCCTTTACCTCAAAGAGTCTCCCAGTTCAGTACGGGAAATGAGTTAAAGACACGAGTGGCTACAGTGTGAAAAACAAATTGGTAGGTTTCATAAAGGAAACACAAATAAAATACTTACCAAGATTCTAAAGGGAAGGAGTGGGGGCATCTCATGAAGAAAGGAATGATCAGGAAAGGCTGTGTGGGAGAGGGGGAATATGAGGTGGGTGGCCCTGGTAGAGGGAGAAAATGTTCACAGGTAGAGATGGTGAGTAGGGAGGAGACGGTAGCGAGAAGGAACAGAAACAAAAAGGTTCAGACCAGTGCTGTCCAAAAGAACTTTCCTCGATGATGGAAATGGATCTGTGCTGTCCAGTAGGCAGACACCAGCCATGAGTGGTTACTGAGCATGTGAAATGTGCTAGTGTGACCAAGGAACTAAATTTCAAATTGTATTTAATTTGAATTAATTTCAGTTTAAATAGCTACAGGAGACACATGGCCACTGTATTGTGCAGTGCAGGTATTAAGTGTGCAAAAGGGGTGGGGATCTGGCCTTTCATTCATTAGGAATGAAAGAAGAGTGGTCAAAAAGGCAACTTAAGCCCTTTTATAGGAGTCTGGAATGCCACCTGAGGATTTCCTACTCAATTTAGTAGGCAAAGGTAGACCCTGAAGTTTTTGTTTTTGTTTTCCACTTAAGTTGTGTTGTTGTTATTGTTTTATCGAAGTAGAGCTGACACACAATGTTAACATTAGTTTCAACCTAGTAATTCAACAACAAGTTTATGCATTAAGCTATGCTCACTCAAGCGTAGCTACCACCTATCACCATATGATGCGATTACAATACCATTGACAATATTCCTTTTGCTGAGACTTATTCATTCCAGAACTAGAAGCCTGAATCTCCACTTCCCTTCACCCATTTTGCCTTCCCTCCACCCTTTCCCTCTGCAACCACCAGTTTGTTCTGTGTATTTATGGGTCTGTTTCTGCTTTTTGTCTGTTCATTTGTGTTTTAGATTCCACGTGTAACTGAAATCATATAGTATTTGTCTTTCTCTGTCTGACTTATTTCACTTAGCATAATACTCTCTAGGTCCATCAATGTTGTTGCAAATGGCAAGATCTCATTCTTTTTTTATGGCTAGGTAATATTCCACTGTATGTATCTACACCACATCTTTATCCATTCATCTACTGATGGACACTTAGGTTGCTTCCATATATTGGCTATTATAAATAATGCTGCAATAAACACAGGGGTGCATATGTCTTCCCGAATTAGTGTTTTTGTTTTCTCTGGGGAAATACCCAGTAGTGGAATTACTGAATCATATGGTGATTCTATTTGTAATGTTTTGAGGCACCTCCATACTGTTTTCCACAGCAGCTACGACAGTTTGCATTCCCACCAACAGTGCATGAGGGGTCCTTTTCCCCCACATCCTCACCAACACTTGTTATTTCTTGTCTTTCTGGTTCTAGCTATTCTGGCGGGTGGAAGGTGAAATTCTGAAGGTTGTGAGCTGAGAAAAAAAGTGACCCAAACTACGCTTTAGAAAGATTATCTGGCAGCAGTAGGTATGCAATATGTGTTTACAAACTGGGCCAAGGGAAAACACTAAGTGTGGAGAGAGGGGAGGTGGAAAGACGGGGTAAGGCGGTGCTCACAGTCAACCAGGGCAGAAGTACTTCGAGTACTTAGGGCTCAAATTAGCACGGTGACCCATGGGCAGGTGGGCTGTATGGCACAGGAAGTGTATTGAGGTGATGATGTCAGTCGCACCGCCGGAAACACATGTAAGACTCAGAAGAGGGCTCCAAGTGACATAGACAGACTAGGAGTCATTTATCTGCACGCAGGCGACAGATGAAGCTGCAAGAGTAGAGGACAAAGCAGAGAGAAGAGCTTGAATGCTGGACTGGGGGAAGACCCATCCTTATGGGCTTAGAGGACAAGGAGCCAGAGGAGAGAATTAAAGAACGTCGCGTAAGTGGGAGGAGGATAAAGACAATATCGTGTCACAGGCAAAACAGCAGGAGAGAACTCCATGGAGGTATTTAACTGTCGCAAATGCTGTGGCAAGACTGAGGAAAAAGAGAACAAATGACAAAGTGGCTGGTGACCTTCGAGAGAGTTCAGGGAGCCGTGAGCAGATTCCAGAGCATAAAGGAGAAGAGACGGCCAGACTCGATGTCTCTTTCAAGGAGCTCCGAGGGCCGGGATTCTGAGCACCCACTGTGTGCAGGCTGAGTGTCCCGCAGTGGGGTGGATGCTGACTCCGCTCCCTAGAGCTGCGGCCCAGAGGCGGTCACAGACAAGTCCATGGCAGTGACAGCCTCGGCCAAGAGAGAAGCGTGGTGGCTCTGGGAGCACACGGCAAGGCATGCAGGATCAGAACAAACTTCCCAGAGGACACAGCATTGCGTCAAGGAATGAAGGAGACCGGAAGGACACGAGTTAGCCAGCCAGAAAGGAGGGGATGGGGTGGGTGTTTCAGGAAGGGAACGACGCGGCACATTTGTGTAGGTTTAGTCCAGCCAGAGCATAAGTAGAAGGTAGCGAGCCATGAGAAGTCAGCCTGGTGAGACACACAGGCACCAGATCACGCGGGACTTCTAAATGCATCAGGAGTCACTGTGCCATCAACATCAGATGACCCTTGCAAAGTCTACACTAAGTAAAAGAAGCTGTCACAGAAAGACCACATATTGTATGATTCCACTTACATGAAATGTCCAGAAGAGGCAAATCCACAGAGACAGAAAGTAGCTGAAGTGGGTGCCAGGGGCTGGGTAGGAACGGAGGAAGGGGAGGGTGATGGCTAAGGGGGACAGGGTTTCTCTGTGAGGTGATGAAAATGCTCTAAAATTAACTGTGGTGATGGTTGCATAACTCTGTCCCTATACTAAAAAACACTAAATTGTACACTTTGGGTGAATTGTATGATATCTGAATTGTATCTCAAAGCTGTTACCAAAAAAAAAAAAAAAAGAAAAGACAAGTAAAAAAAAAAATTTGAGGCAGTCGCTGAAGTATTTTAGGCATGGGAAAGACATGGTCAGATCTGCATTTTCTAGATCCCAGGAGCTGCAGCATGCTGAATAGATTGGGGTGGGGATAAGACTAGTGGCAGGAGACCAAACCCACAATCCAAGTGTGTCTGTGACGTGTGTGAGGGAAGAAAGACAACAGACTGGCAGCCTGAGGGGGTTACTGGGGGGAAGGCAGAGGAGAGGTAAAAACTGCTTGAGAGCAAAGACGTTGAAAATACAAGTGCCCAGAGAAAATCCACCAAGGACGGTCCCTAAAGAAGAGGGAAGAAGGAGGGTTGGGGTGGAGAGTTCAGTAGGAGAGATGAGTCTGGCAATAAGGATGGATGCTCCATTCTCAGAGATGGAACTAGTGAGAGAAAGTGTGAAGTTAGACAAACATAGGACTTGGAAGTGGGGAAGAAGGAAGCTCACATGGGACAGCCTGGAGTTTCTCAGGAGGTAAGGGGCAAGACGGGTCACTGGGGTGAGTGTGTTAGAGAATCTACAAGAGATGAGTAAGGGGAGCACAGAGCAGTAGTGAAGGCCCAGCTAAAGCTTGTAGTATAACTTCTGGTGTAGCCACTCAGCAGGCAACGTCACATGACTTTTCTCCTTGGAAATCTTGCTGGGATCCTTCAGCAGAAGCAGGGATAGGGATGCCATGGTAAGGACAGGGAGGAGGGGAAGAGCAGAAAGGCGGAGGCAGGAGCGACCTGAATGAGACCAGGGAACTGGTGACAAATAGCTTGTGAACCACAGCGCAGGCTGAGAAGCTGGGGGCGGCCAGGATGGGAGTGCAGACAAGGAGAACCAGGAGTGTCCACGAGACCATCAGTGAGGGCAGGCTGAGAAACCCAAGCCAGGTGAGGGCAAGTACAGAATCTGGAGGCAGATCGCCTGACTTCTAACTCTGAAAGGACCCATTCACAGTGCAGTTTTCTATAGGTCAATTCTTTCCTATCGAAGAAACAATCAAAGGAATTTGAATATACCAAATACCTTGAGAGGCTAAGCCACAGAGCAGAGAAGGGAGAAACAGAAGAGAACACTAGCCACCTCATTTGGAAATGTGAGGCAAGACAGTGGTTAAGGGGTCCTGTAAATAAGAATTTGTGATCCTAAGTACAATGCTAGGGAAAGGGACCAGGTGAGAAGGTGGGTGCACTTGTTGGAACCACGTGGTCAGTCTGCCTCCCTAGTCCACTGCCTTGTCACTCTGAGGAGAGCTCCTGCCTGGCTTCCACATCTGTGCCCCACACAGAGCAGGCTCTTGACATCTGTTTGTCAAATGAACAGAAGGAAGAATAAAGGAACACACAGTAAGGCCAGTTTCTGACCAACCTAATGAGACTGTTCTCCCTGGATATATGTTCCTTCGATTTAAATGAATGACAAACCTCCAGGGGAGTTCAGGTTCACTTGGAGAGGGCATGGAGAGGGGTGACTGGACTGGCTCAGGGGTCTGCCCCTCCAGCTCTTGCGCGCGTGCTCACGCCCTCCACGCTGAGGAGACCCGCCGGCCGCAGGCTGCCCTCCCCTATGGGACTGAGAATTCTGAGAGAGCCCAATTACGCACCTAAGCAAACCCTGCCTCTTACTGGGAAAACAGAAACAAGAAACTTGGAGAAGAAACCCTTTTCCTTGTCTTCTCCACGCTCCTCTCACTTGATAGGCAAGGGGCTTTTCAGTCACTGCAAAGTGACTGACCTCAGGGGCAAATGCTTTTCTGCCTCGAGGGGGTTAAGAGATCCTGCCTCGGGATACCTGGAGCCTCGCCTGCCCAGAAACAAACACCTAACTGAAGGGGCCTCAGCCACCTTTGCTGCAGCTCTGGCTTGGGCCCTATGGGCAGGCTCCCCCATAGCGTCCTCCTGGATGAACCTCACTCACAGCCAGGCCCTAGCAGCCCTGCCGGGAGGGAACTAAGAAGTTCCTCTAGCTGGTTTCATCTGAAGACCAGCCATAGGCAAGAAAACAGAAATTCTACATAGAGCATTTCCACAAGGGAAACTATTCTCTTTCATTTTTGCTCACTTAATCAAACACACACACACACACACACACACACACACACACACACACACTCTATATGCATATCAGCATTAGGTTATTCTAAAATCTTGCAAAAGGTCTCTTTGTTTATGTAGAGCTGCAAGGACCACAATGCTGACTGAATTTTAACTTCTCCTCTGAGGCTTATGATTCTTTTAAATTGAAGGGACACATATCCAGTTTCTTTTGGTCAGCAGAAACTGTACTAACAGCCTTATTGATACGGACTGAACCGTGTCCCCCGAAATTCATATGTTCAATCCCTAACCCCCAGTGTGACTGTATTTGGAGACAGAGTCTTTAAAGAGTTATTTAAGGTTAAACAAGGTCTGGTGACCCTATAAGAAGAGGAAGAGACACCAGGGAGGAGCATATACAAGAAAGGCCATGTGAGGACACAATGAAAACGCCATCTACAAGCCAAGGAGAGAGACCTCAGGAGAAACCAACCCTGCAAGCACCTTGATCTTGGACTTCCAGCTTCCAAGACTGTGAGAAAATAAATTTCTGTTGTTTCAGCCGCCTAGTCTGTGGTATTTCATTACAGCAGCCCTAACAAACTAATACCCTTACTATTCCTTTATTCTCAATTCACCTCTGTCCAAAAATCTTTTCTGTGTAAGGAGTTAAAATAGAAATTCCCTTTCTTTGCTGAACAATTCAGCCCTACAGCCATGCCATTAGGTGAAGCAGAACAACATAGGCTCTGTGCAGTAGTGGGGCGGGGGGGCGGGGAGTGCAGGGTGTCAGTGCTCGAGTGGATGAGAGGACATCTATGTGGCCGTGCAGAGGGGGATGGGAGATGGGGAGACATAAGAGAAAGGATCAAGTAAGTAAATATGTTAAGGATCCTGGGAGTCCACCTCTACTATCTGAAAAGGAACTTTGAAATATATGTGTACTAGGGGCGCCTGGGTGGCTCAGTCGTTAAGCATCTGCCTTCAGCTCAGGTCGTGATCCCAGGGTCCTGGGATCGAGCCCCGCATCGGGCTCCCTGCTCGGCGGGAAGCCTGCTTCTCCCTCTCCCACTCCCCCTGCTTGTGTTCCTGCTCTCGCTATCTCCCTCTGTCAAATAAATAAATAAAATCTTAAAAATATATATATGTGTGTACCAGGCAGCGATGTAAATTATAAATACAATGTAATTTCCTACTATGACTTGAATCCCTTTGGGTTTCAAGACCCTCTGTGATGTGCCTCTACCTACTTCTCTCCAGCCTCATCTCATGCCCCCACTAAACCCAGTCACACCGCCTTCTTTGTGCTCTGTGCTTTTCAGTCTCGAGACTTTAGCTCATGCTGTTCCCTCCGTCTGGAACACTGCGACCACCTCCTAAACTCCTAAACTCTGACCAACTCCTACTCACCCCCTAGGTCTCAGCCTGAGAGCCACTTTCTCCGAGAGGCCTTCTGCTAGAGACTGAATGCTCGTGTCCCTTCAAAATTCATGTTGAGATCCTAATCCCCAATGTGATGGTATTAGGAAGTGGGGACTTTGGGAGGTGATTAGGTCATGAAGGGATCAGTGACCTTATAAAAGAAGCTCCAGAGAACTCCCTCACCCCTTCTACCATGTGAAGACACAGTGGGAAGATGGCCATTTAGGAACCAGGGAGTGGGCCCTCATCAAACACCGTATCTGCTGGTGCCTTGATCTTGGACTTCCCAGCCTCCAAAACTGTGAGAAATAAATGTTTCTTATTTAAACCACCCAGTTGATGGTAATTTGTGGTAGCAGCCAGAACAGACTAAGATATATTCCCTAACTTCCCAACCTAAATTACATCCTCCCTATTATTCTCTCAGAGCATCCCATTCCCTTCCTTGACACCCATCCCATTGGTAACTATGTATTTGCATCTGTTTGTTTAATGGCTACCTCCCCCATGAGACTAAGAGTCCAGTAGGGGCAGGACCTGGGTTAGCCTTGATCACTCTGTTTCCCAAGAGGAAAATGACATGGGAGTATGTGAGAGTGAGAGAGAGAGAGTTTAGTTTATGCATCTCAGATTTCTTACTAAAGCTAATGTAATAAATGGAAAGGGGTAAATTCCTACATGTGTGGAATAACCACAGGGAAGGGGAAATTAGCTTTCACGGGAAAGCAGGCTACTGACTAACAAAACCGTTAAAATCACGGTCAAAAAGGTCCTTTGGGAGGGACTACCTCACTCCAGGAAAGGATGCAGGTTTCACGGTCTGACAGAGAGAGGGAAATCACTTCTGGAATGGGGAATAATTGTAGAAGGTACTGACATTCAGCTTCAGCCATGAATTTCAGCCAAATCTGGTATTTGGCCGTGGCACTGGAAGGTTCAAGAGGCAAATGCCTCCCTCAGCATCATTCCTGGCATCCCTGGACCTATGCGTGGTCAGTGGTCCTGGGCGTGTGTGTGATACTATCACACTGATCAGCATCATAACCTCAAAAACAAACACGCCATGTCATTTAGATTTATTGCTGGTATCTGCATATTCACTTTAGCTAAAAATGAAGGTTTGTTCCTCCATTATGTCAGACTTTTAAAATTTGACTTCTAAAATGTTAAATATTGAAATCGTGGTAATAATTTTAAATTTTGCTAAATTTTCAGGTTTATTCTTCTATCCTAGAAGTTAGTTCTATGATGGTGATGTTTGGCTTCAGCCTTACATTGATATGTTGATTTCTATCAGCCACTCACTCAGCCTTTCTGCCAAAATGTGTAATATCTCTAATATTAATTAGCATGCTGTGACATAATGAGATGCTTATTAGCATCCTTTAAACACTCACTTTCAATAGGCAACAATGATAAAATGGGAAATGTCAGATTCCTGAAATAAACCCAGAGCCCTGATATATTCTACTTCCAGAAGGATCCAAACCCAAGAGGAACATTGTCTTCCACCCACACCTGACCTAAGACCTACGAATTCAGGGGATTTAATTTTTTTATTGTCCTCTACCACCACTCCCAAAACACCACTTCTTCCTCCCAGACTATGTAAACTCCCATCCTCCCTCACATCTCAGTAAGAATAAAAGAAAGGTCCAAGGGTCTATTCTGATGGTGGGTGAAAAGGAATGTCAAATGATCAAAGGTCCCTTTGGAAACACAGGGAACATGTGCCCACAGAGCCCCAGACAGCAGACAGTGAGTCAGAGCCCAGTCAGGTGAGTCACCGGGGATGCAACTGCTAGGCACAAAGGCCCTCCTAAAGCAATCAGACCCCTCACTACCACCAGGTCCCGCCACGTCTGGAGAAGCCTCGCCTGTACCGGGCAGAGGTGGTGCCCACCCGCCCCCCTCAGCTGTTTGTTGACTGATTTGTAAAAACATTCTGCTTTATCTTTAGCACAACTGGCAGAGTATGACACATTTTTCTATATTTTTATTTTTCCATTTAATATATCTTGGGGATTATTCTAAGATATAAACCATGTTTAAATAAAAACTTGGAAGAAAATAAATATTTTTAAAAGCCTATTTTGTAGAAATGTTATTTAAGTAGAGTTGACATACACTCTTATATTAGTTTCAGCCCCCAAGCTGTTGAAACAAATGGCTTCAGTTCCTAATCTCCAGCTGTGGTTCCTGACGAGCAATAACTCATTTATTGAAGACTGAGCTTTAGGTTAATACAGAGATTTAGTTCAGCAGTTTGGGGAAAGACTCCTCTAGTTAGTTCATATTTTCCCTCTTTCCTTCCCCAGGGAAGAAACATGAAGATGACCTTCCCACCTGCCTTTTCCTTTTTCCAATTGTTTTCTGCCTTGGCAAATCAGAATTTTCAGAAGAAAATTTCTTTTTCAAGGAAATAGTGGCAAAACATAATGGTGGTAAAAAAGACACAAAGTGAACTCAGGCTAGAACCATGTGTGATGTTTCAGTAAATCAGAGCACCCAGAGCCTGACTGGCCTGGGGTTATTCTGTTCAGTCTCCGAAGCACAGGGCTCAGGGCTCAGGCAGGACCTCAGGCCCCCCCTTCCCAGCCAGAGCGAATCAGCCAGCAGCCCAACGGCCCTTTGTCCAGAGGAGTCAAGGCAGAGTGCTGTATCACTAAGATAAAACATGACCACACACAGTTTCGACCTCCTAATCCATTCTGATGGCTGGAAATATGACACAGGATGGTTCTGGAGAAACAACCTGGGACTGGGAGAAACATGCTAATAGAGGGGTGAAATATCCTCATGAAATCCTAGTGTGATACATTATAAACTACAAAATAAAGAGAAAATAAAGGTTCAACTTAAATAATAAGTTTCTGCTTATAGTCCCCTTTATGGAATTTCTGACATCAAATTGCTTAGAAAACTTCAACTTGCTAAGTGCCAAGGAAAATAAAAGGCATTGTATTTTCTTCCTGGATACTTCATCCTTGGGAGCAGCTCCACAGTTACCAACAAGGGCCAGGCTGGGAGAAGCTCAAACTCGTCACCTCTTCCCAGTCACATTACAATATACATCAAAAGAATCCATCCTTTGCCACCCCCTGGATGCTACATCTGTTTCAAAGTGTCATATGACAAAGAAAACCTTGAGAGTTCTAATCTGAACACCAGAGCAGCAGGTCACGACTAAGCAACAGAAACATGAACTTCCTCTCCCCATCTTCAGACCTCAGAGTTCAGGCCTTGAGGGGTCTCCCCATGTACCGGTAACCTGATGGTTCAGTTTGAGGAGAGCATCTCCTCTAAACATCTTTCTAATAGAGGAAGGAGTTGGGGTCATAAGCTTACTAGGTGGCCACAAGGTCAAGAAACCCTTCTCCCAACAGACTTATCCCTTGACGTGAATAGGCTCAAGGAGGAAAGAAGAAAGGCTCTCACAGGAGGTGGTGTCTCCCAGATCCCCCCAAACTCCTAACCACAGCTTACCTTGGTACAAGGTGGTTGAACTTGTAAGAACTGAAGACGTCTTGGATCTTTTCTTCTACTTTTGCCTGGTAAGAATGCAGGAGATGGGAGAGAGAAAACAAATACAGATGAGTCCTCTGTCAACTTTTTCTTCCTGTTGTCACAAATGCCCACTGGCTACAGTTTCTTGGTATGGTTTTGTACTTCGTGGGACTGTAAGACTCGATTCAGGGGCTCTGCAGATGGCAGGCTCAGGACAGACAAAAAAGAGAGAAGGTCCTGTCCATGCTGGCATTACAATCGACTCCTCCAGTAAACTATCCATGTATCCAAACTAATGGCAGTCCTGGAGCTTGGCTCACTGAAACCAGTTACTTAGGGGGCAGACAAGGCATTTTGCTTGAGAGATTTATTCTTGCCTGCTCTATGGAGTTGTTTAGGTGTTCATTTAACTGGCCATTCACAAATACAAAATTAATTCCTGCTAAGGGTCAGACTTCTTAATTGTCAGACTGAACCGTTTAAATACAGATTGAACAGTATTAAAATTCCCTAAGGGATTTACAAGAACATCAATCACTGAAACACCTATGAAATAGCACATCTGGTCATTGGGCCTATGTCACGCATAGGACTCCACAGTCCCATAATACAAAGGATCTCAGAAAGCCAGGTCACAAAAAAATCCAGACCACCTGTTTCCTCTGAAGACCTACCACAACGTGGTCACACAGTTCAGCTTCTGTAAGGAAAGGATACAGCAAGGCAGAAGTGGATTGGTTAACAGGAGACAGGGTTTCTCCTTCACTGGCATCCCTGTTTTGTAGTGAGGTATGTCCTTATTGAGATTTCAAGATACATAATAATGTCCTCTCTGGGAATTTCAAAATGTATTCTTTATTTCTGAATCACCCACTGAGTTAGAGCGTCTAGGGCCCTTGACGTATGTGCAAGAATTATTTGTGATGATGAGGGGAGCAATGATGTGAATCATCCAAAATGGCAGCCAATCTAAAATTCATTTATACTTGGTTTCAGGATATACTTTGGTATTTGCCTCTGAACATGAGTTTGAGGGATAATCTGGCTAAGAATTCATAATACTTCAAAAAACAGACTGAAGTCGCTGTCAGAATCTGACTCAGGAAGAATAAGGAAGTTGTCCCAATTCTTCACAATTCTTTTCCTTTCCAGACTCTCACACAAGACTAACATAAAGCACCAGTCTAAATGGAAGACAGACTGAATTTCTCAGTTACGCCTTCCTCAGCTGTAAGCTGAAAGGGACAGAAAAATATACAAGAAACATACGTCAGTAAGATCATGCAATAAAGATTTGCCTACAATATTCCATTAGAGCTAAGTGAATTGATGAATTCTGAATGAAACAAAATCAAGTGGGAGGAAAACTCACTTCCTTTACCCAAATACAAGCTGATTCAAATCCACACGACTTAATAATATTCCAAGGCTGATGGATGAGCCCATCACCTCCTTAGCATTCTGACACTGAGACCCCTAGAGAGAAAAGGGTCCAGCCAAGAACTCCTTCATGAGACCCACCTTCAGCTCCCCCTCGGACAACATAAGCAGCCAAGTACTAGATGAGGAAAATGGAGTTTTACTGCTAAACTAGGATACCTGACAGACAGAAGGCAGAAAGTGCTTAAAATATTCCCAACACTGTGTCATTTCTCTTCGGATTTCCTAATCACTCTTCTGCAGAATGAATGAGCGATATTCCAATGCAGTTAGTAACGGACTCATGTCTGAAAATCTAAGTTATGAATTCTAATAAATACCTGAGTGTTATAGGTCAGCTGTTCATAAAAATGGACAAATAACAATTCCCTTTATCTTCTCTTAAGAACTGGTATATTTTTCGAATAGATTCATTGAGATATCATTCACACACTAGTCAATTCATCCTTTATTTAAAGTGTATGATTCAACGGCTTTTAGTACATTCAGAGAGTTGTGCATCCCTTACCACTATCAATTTTAGAACATTTTCACTACCCCCAAAAGAAATCCTGCACCCCTTAGCAGTCACCCCCAACCCTCCATCTTCCCCAGCCCCTGTCAACTACTCATCAACTTTCTATCTTCATAGATTTGCCTATTGTGGATATTTCATATAAATGTAATCACACAACATGTGGTCCTTTGTGACTATCTTCTTTCACTTAGCTTAATGTTGTCAAGTTTCATACATGTTGTGGCATGAACCATTATTTCATTTCTTTTTATTGCCAAGTAATATTCCATTTTATGGATATATCACATTTTTTAATCTATTTTTCATCTGTTGATGGGCATTTGGGTTGTCCCCATTTTGGGGCTATTATGAATAAAGTCGCTATGAACATTCTGGTATAAGTTTTTGGATGGACATATGTTTTCATTTCTACTTAAGTATAGGTATACACCTAGGAGAGGAAGTGCTGGACCATATGGTAACTCTACGTTTAACTCTTTAAGGGACTATCAGACTGTTTTCCAAAGCAGTCATAGCATTTTACATTCTCACCAGCAATGTATGAGCATTCTAACTTCTTCACATCCTCACTAACACATGTTACTCTCTGTGGTTCTGATTACATCCATCCTAGTGGGAGTGAAGCAATATTTCATTGTAGTTTTGATCGCAATTCCCTGATGGCTAATGATGTTGAGTATCTTTCTGTGGGCTTATTGGCCATTTGTATATCTTCTTTAGAGAAATGTCTAGTCAGATACTTCTTTTTTTTTTAATTGGGCTGTCTTTTTATTATTGAATTGTAATAACTTCTTATATAGTCTAGATACAAGACCCTTATCCAATACATGATTTACAAAAATTTATTCCCATTCTATGGGGCACCTGGGTGGCTCAGTTGGTTGAGCTACCGACTCCTGGTTTCGACTCAGGTCATTATCTCGGGGTCATGGGATCGGGCCCACGTCAGGCTCCCCACTCAGCAGGGAATCTGGCTTGAGATTCTTTACCTCTGCCCCTCCCCCCACTCTCACTCTCTCTTTGAAAATGGATGTGTGAACCTTTAAAAAAAAAAATTTACTCCCATTCTATGTGTTGTCTTTAGGAACTGGTATATTTTAGAAAAAGATCACCTTAGAGCACACAGAATGGTGTCTAGAGTACAACTTTAAAAATAATACTTAGCAATAAGCCTGCAATTTTTTTGACAAATAGTAATGGATTAATATAGAAATTAAAAAGAACTCATTTGGCGAAGAGAAAATCAAAGTCATCTCCAAAACATGCAACATCCTTTTTTGCCTTCCCTTCTCCCCATATGGCCTGCCAAATGTTATATAAAATCTGAGTAAATTTGTTACTGAGAAGACACAAGCATTCTTTGCTCCGATTTGTGTAGCAGAAGGAAAGGAAAAAAGCTAGTTGTATACAAAGGAGTCACCATACCAACTGTGAGACTGCTATCCTTAGAAAGGCCAGCTTGAACGGCTGACCCTTGGCTGGTGTCTAGAAACCTGAATTTGGGGAGGGTCCCCACCATTCCAAGAACTGATGTGTGGCTCACTGGGCTGAAACTGCATAAAGAACCTTGTTTATGCTGAACAGCTTTTTTTCTGGGAGTCTGGAATTTTGAGACATGCTAGGCAGAAGGTGCATATGTGACCAACCCCAGTAAAAACCATGAGCACCAAGTCTCTAAGGAGCATCTCTGGTAGACAACACTTTGCATGTGTTATCACAATTTGATGTCTGAGAAATTAAGTATGTCCTATGTGATTCCACTGGGAGAGGACTCTTGGAAGCTTGCGTCTGATTTCCGCCAGACTATACTATGAGCCTTTCACTTGCTGATTTTGCTTTGTAGCCTCTTACTGTAATAAATCATAACCATGAGTACAACTGTATGCTGAGTTCTCTGAATCCCTGTAATGAATCAACTAGAGGTGGTCTTGGGGACCTCTAATACATTAGTAGACTTAGAAATTTAACCTTTGGGATAGAATTAAGAGAAACAGTCATAACAACTGCTTAATATCTATAGGCAAGATCTATAGCTAAATTCCTTTTTATAAATTTATCCAAATCCTCACTTTAAATAAAAGAGAACTGACATTAAGTATTAAAAAAACAAAGTTACCTCAGTCAGGAAAACTCTGAACACTATATAGCTCTCAAATCAGAATTTTTTTAAAAAATCAGCTTCAATACTGCATAGGGATGCTAAACCATGCCCACTTTCCCTGAGCTCTCATTTTATCTTGGATTTCCATGCTTCCTTTCCATCCCAAAGGAACGGACTATTATATTCTAGTCAATCTCTCCTTTCAGCATGAGAACCCCAATAGGCAAAAGGCAGTCATCAACCGGGTACAATACAAAGGCTGATTAACAGCCCCATAACAACAGATAATTTTCTTTTGTATAAATACCAAAGGGTCCATAGGTTCATTTCCCTTGGGTACAGGGCACACAGCTCATGACCATGTTAATGAAAGTGATATGACTCTTTTGGGAGGAAGATGACAGCCTAAAGCATCTGATCTGTTTCAGAAACATTGCTATATGAAATGTTATAAGAAAGGCAACCAGGATCAGTCATCAGAAGATTTAGTCCCAAGGAATTAGCTCTTCAAAATTCTTAAATAGCCTGGAAAAAAAAAGTAACTTTGACTAGTTCAAAACACACACACACACACACACACACACACACACACACAAAGAGATAGAAAGATTCTTGGGACAATTGGGGAAAACAAAAAATTTAAAATGGAATATTAGATGATATTATAAAATTATTTATTTTCTTAGGTGTGATGCTATTGTCCTTAACGTAGAAGAATGTTATTCTTTAGACATGCATGCTTATTATCTTATTGTCAAAGATTCAGAAAAAAATATTAGTCATATACATATATACACATGTGTACACACACACACACATACAGAAAAAATTATATCCTGGCTAGATGATCCATTGGCTTATCTCCTTTTTTGCCCTTAACTAGGCTGTTTCACACTCTGTAGATGTAGAAGTTAATTTGTAGAAAACTGATAGTTATGCAAATAATTTCTACCCATAGATATGAATATGATATCTGGTAAAATGCAATTAATGATCACTGTATGTATACCGACCAGTTTTGCATGCATTTGTAAATTCACCTGAGCACTCCTTACCAGACTGTGAATGTGTGGCACTTTGAGTTCTCCTCTGAATTAGTTATCATATCCTATCAGTTCCATGAGTTAAATAAAATCTTTGATGTGTTCATTTTATATTTGTATGAGTCTTGATTTTATCCTCTTGTAAAATTTATCCTTTAACAGTTTATATTTATACAAAGGATAAAGATTAGGTGAAAGGTAAACAGATGCTGTCTATTGTTCGGTATATTTGAAATTTTTTTTTTTTTATATTTGAAATTTTTTTATAATAAAATGTTGGAGGGAATTATTAAGAAATCAAATCAAAACAAAACACTTAATACCAAAATTTCACCATGACTACTGTATCTAGGCATAAGAAAGATTTCTGAAAAGTCAAATCATTTGCAGACACACATACAATGCATCCATATCCCAACTAAGCCTTGACTTTTGTACTTCTGTGGCCATGTTTGCATCACCCAATTTTAGCAAGAATCCTACCAAATTGGCTCAGCTAGAATCCCCCATCCTTAGTATCTGATCATCCTCAGTATCTGACTGGGTTCCTCATCCTCCATCGTCCCCCAGTGATGTCTGCTCACACTGGCCTGCCTTTAGGAGGAAGCTTGTTAAATTGGCTTAGCCAGAATTCCTCCTTTCCTCTGACCCTTCCTCTTAGTAAGTTTCCATCCAACAATCCCTCCACCTTGCTCCTTGGCTATGAATTCTCACTTTCCCTTGTCATATTCAGAGTTGAGCCCAATCTCTCTCCCCTACTGCAATCATCACTGTAGTAATAAAGTCTTGAATAGAGACTTCCTTTAACAAATATCACAAATAACTTCTTCCTTAACAATACCACCCACAACCACTGGCAGAGTGGCTAAAGTTGAAAAAACCAACAACACCAAATGTTGGCGAGGATGTAGAGCAACCAGAACTCTTAATATACAATGCAAGTAAAGGTATAAAATGTACAACCACTCTGGAAAGGATAGCAGTTTCTTACAAAACTCAGCATACACCCACCCTATGATCCAACAATTCCGCTTTTAGGTCTTCGCTCAACAGAAATGAAAACATATGCTCATAAAAAGACTTCTACAAGAATGTAGCATTTACAGCCGTTAATATCCAAAACCTAGAAATAGCTCAGTTGTCCATCAAGAGGAGAAGGAATTAAAAAAATCAACAACAGTGTTAAAAAGAAAACCACAGGCCCATAATAAAGTCACTTATGCTAGGTCACCAGACTGGAACTTAATACCTAACCCTAAGTGCATTTTCAACCTCCCCCGGGGAATGTAATCTTAATCAGTCAAGAATTTTCTGGTCAGTGCCAATAAGGTAACCTGTCCCATGGGCCCTCTCTATGGACGTGACCATGGGAAGGGGGAACTCACCCAAAATAAACCTTTTCTTCTATGTGCCTTTAAAAACCTTTCCCTTTCTGTAGCCCTTTGGAGTTCCTTTCTACTTGCTAGATGGGATGCTGCCTGATTAATGAATTGTTTAATAAAGCCAATTAGATCTTCAAATTTATTCAGTTGAATTTTGGTCTTTAACAGATTAGGTGGCAGCACTGCGATCCAAAGCAAACTTGTGGTGGCATCTGGAGACAACAAGAAACAGATGTGGTGCCCTGCAAACCCCTCTGAGTTCACGGTCTTTCTCGCCATTTCTGAGGGCCACCGGTGAGCTCCTCTCGGTGGAGCTCCCCATCTGACTGGCTTTCCAGTCTAGGGTTACTGGTCGGTCTAGCCCCAGTCCTTAGCTCTTGGTTGAATCTACAATTCCACGTTGGAATCCCTTCCCCAGTTCCAGTCCACAGTCCCCATTAACGGAGTCTGCCGGTTTAACCCACACTGGAAATTGCTGGTGGTGCACTCAGGGCCTTCTATTAGCCAATCTGAAGTAACTTCTAAACACCAGCCCTCGGTTCTGTCTTCAGATTCCATGCTGGGAACTGCAGCTGCAGTTCTCCATTTGTTTGGAATCAATCCACAGTCCCCCTTCTTTGAGGTCTGCTGGTTCAATCTTTTCCCCAATCCCTAATTCTTTGGTTCCTGCTGGTGTCTACATTTCCATTTCCTCAACATTGTTGGCTTCTGTTAATGTGCACACGAGGTAAAGGCTTAACTAAAAGAAAAATAATAAATTAATAGCAATAGAATGGCATCCTTAAAATCCAAAGAATTAAGTGCTCATCTTCTGGCACATCTGCTTATTTTATACCTAAGAACTATGGTCCCAGAAGCTATAAATGTCTACGAGCCTGTAAAAGAATCATTAGTAGATTAAATGTAAGGCAAGGATTTCCCTTAAAAAAAAAAAAAAAAAAAACCCTTAGGAAAAAACAAGTCACCTTATAAGCAGTCCTTACAATGTACCTCTTCCTATACGGAGTTCTTTCAATCCTTTCTTTTAAATACAAAATACCAGTTGGGGTTGACATAATCAGCCTAAAACAAACTCAGTCAAGGTTTGTTTTGGCTGCTTATAGAGGTAAGTTGATGGAACCAAGGAAAGATGACAAATTAAGCACAGATTTAGCAATTATTCCTGAGTATATGAACTCACACTTCTACAGGTTAAGTTGCCATTGTAAACCCTTTTAAAGATCACTTAAAAAAGTAAATAGTAGTTAAGTTGTGGTGATCACAGATATACACCAACTGGACATGTTGTAAAAGGATCCTAATGTTACACAAGTGGGTACCTATAACTTGGGATGAAATATTCTTACCCATATTGAAAAGGGATTTATCTCAAAAAATGAAAATGTGATCTGGAAAAATACATTGGTTGACCCAAAATGTGGCTCCAGCGAGATAAAAATACTAAGGTCAAAGTTGTACGTGAAGATTTTGGAGAAAATTTTTTTATAAATAAAGAGGAAAAACAATATTTCTAAATTAGTGTGATTTTACGAAGTGTGTGATTCTAAACAGGTACATGCACCTAAATTTAAAATGTAAATTTTGTAAGTAGGGATTTGATTTGTTCACCTATGTACTTAAAAGTATATGTATTTTCGGGGCGCCTGGGTGGCTCAGTCGTTAAGCGTCTGCCTTCGGCTCAGGTCATGGTCCCAGAGTCCTGGGATCGAACCCCGCATTGGGCTCCCTGCTCCGCGGGAAGCCTGCTTCTCCCTCTCGCACTCCCCCTGCTTGTGTTCCCTCTCTCGCTGTGTCTCTGTCAAATAAATCTTTAAAAATAAAAAAAAAACAGGGTTTAAAAAAAAAGTATATGTATTTTCAAGTTGACCAAAAAACATTTTTTTTTACTTTTTAATAGGGAAATTGGGGGAAATTTGATATTTGGAATTGTCTTAGAGTTGAGCAACATGATACATGCTGAATTTCAATAAAGCAAAACTGATTGACCATAGCTAGCCTGTTGACCACGTAACCAAGCAGAGCTCTGGTCTCTTTTACCAGAAGCGCAAAAAAACTAGTAAGTTTGATCATATTTAGTGACTTGTTTCACCTCCATTTAATAATCTTTCAGAGATTATAACTTGAAACAAGTCAACCGCAGGCGTCCAGGATTCATTCCTGGACCCCTGATGTTCCCTCCGTCAGGAGCTGCAGTGGCACTTGAAGACAGCTCCTCAGCCTGTCTCCATCCCGCTCCCCCCTCCCACCCCCAATCCCACTGGCTTCACCCGCCCAGCTGACCTAATTTCCTACCACAGCCCACGGGCCTCCTCCATGCCCAGTAGGGTGGAGTCTTCCCTCCTAACAGCTCCTCTGACTGGAACGGCTACCCCCCAACTCCATCCTTTATAACCCGACACTCTCCATGAAGTTGTCCTGACCACCTCAGTCCACAACATATGGCTTCTGCTCCCCCAAACCCTTGAGCAATGCAGTCATAATTTAGCACTTCCATGCTTTTGTAAATTATTCTGTGGTTGCTTCAGGCATGTTCTTTTTTCTCTCTAAGAGAAAAGAATTTTGAGGGCAGGAACTAAGACTGATAATCCTTCCAGATACTCCCCACAGTTGACTGTCACTTGACTGAATGCTGTCTAATGACCTCATGCCATTTCAAGTGGAGGATGCTTTTGCCCCTGTTTCTAAGGGCAAACTAAAAGAAAAACAGGAGGAGTACCTTCTGTAAACAACTGTTTTTGGCAAACCTGCTGCTTCTGAGACTGTGCCGGTATTAACCTACTGGCCTGAATCAAAGCGCATTTGCAAAGGGGTGAGTGCAGATAGCACAAAAAAGGAAGACAACCACATCTTGTTTTCTAGAGTTGTAAAAGGTTCTCCATGCACCAACCCATCAGGGAAACAGCTTGTCAAGGCAGAAATCTTTACAAATACCCAGAACCTGACCACTGCTCGTCACCTCCACCATCACAGCCCTGAGCTACGCTGCCATCATCCATCACCTGGAGTACTTACTGCAAAGGCCTCCTAACGGGTCCCCCTGCACCCCTCCTCACCTCCTCACAATCCCAACACTCATCTACACGGGCCTGTTAAAATGCTAGTCAGATTGGGTCCAAACTCTCGGATCATGGATCAGTCTGACTCCTGGCAGGAAACAGATGGCACATTCAAAGTGGGGGATTTGAGGAGGGTTTCTAAAGGAACTAGTTACAGTGGTGTGGGCAGGTGCAGGGAAACCACAAGAGAGAGTACAGAACTCTAGGGCAGGCAACACAGGGGTACTCAATCTCCTCCTACGCCTGAAAAGTGTGAAGAGAAGGAGTGGAGAGGGTGCCAGAGAACTCCAGTGAAAGGCACCTGAGAAGACTTGTGACCTCAAGTCTAGAGACCCTCCAGACCATGCAATCTGTCAGGAAAGGAGTAAACGTGCTGATCTCATTCTCCCTCTCTCTCATCCCCTATCAGTACACCCCATGGCCAAATACACCTAGAAGCCATAAGGCAAGGGAGCCTGTCCACACAGGTCCGCCTCTCGCGGTGCACCTGCAGAGCAGGCTGGAAAAGGGTACTGTGGATCTGGGGAGGTAAAAAGAAGCTATCCAGCCAAATGGCTCCCCATCTCAACAGGGCGACTGAAAGTATACTTAAAATGGTCTGTAAGGCCCTACATGATGCGACCTCATCTCCTATTCTCCTGTTTACTAACCTCTCTCCTCACAGTGCCCCTTCACTCACCAGGCACTAAGGAGGCCTCAGGTCCTTTACACTTGCTGCTTTCTCTGCCCAAAATGCTTCTCCCCCAGACACACACATGGCTTGTTCCCTCACTTACTTCACGTCTCAGCTCAAGCGGCAGGCATATCATCAGACGTTTTCCCTTACCACCTGATATAAAAACCTTTCCTGCTCCCACCACACCCATTCCTGGCATACTTAATCTCTCTTATCCTGTTTCTTTTTCTCCACAGCACTTCTCATTAAATTTAGACAGACAGATGGATATTTACATAGATAGATAGACAGACAGACAGTTTTTTTTTTCCTTTTTTGTTGACTGTCTCCCTGGCCTAGAAGAAAAGTTTCATAAAGGCACCAACTTGGCCTCTTTTGCTTATTGCCTGATGTCCAGTGCCTTGAACAGAGCCTGGCACATAGAAAACACTCAAGTATTTGTTGAACAAATAAAAATGTGAATGAATAGAACAGAAGAATCCATAGCTAAGGGCTCTTTACACTGTTTATAGGTTTAATTCCTATTATCAAATTGTTGCTTAACAAATAAAGTTTCCTGATAATCAGACAGGAAACAGGAGATAAGCATTTGTTCTTATTGGCAATGGCACAAAATTAAACCCTGTCAGTAAATCCCTATGAATAAATGGACAGAACCAAAAGAATAACTAGTATCTTCTGTAGACAACTTCTCCTAACAAGGTTGGTATTTCTTATGAATATATATCCTTATTAACTTACCCACCTAGTACCTCTAAGCCTCAGTTTTCTCGTCTGTGAAATGGAAAAGGATTGAGTGATACAATGTATAGAGCATTTAGCACAGAACTGGGACTCAGTAAATGGACACCACTATGATTATTAGTAGTGTTGACAATGAGGTAACCATCTGTATGAGATACTACATCATCTTCCTACTCTCTGGAACTGTTTATCCCAGACTTTTAAAATGTGAACTGGAAGAATGACATGGAAAAGACAAACAAGATGCTTTACTATCTATCTACATAGTTGGGTCTACATTTGAAAGACACCCCATAATAACAATGTTCCATATCAGCGCCTAGCCTTGGCCTTGGCTGACCTTCTGGCAGCCCAGAATCTTGTTGCCTCCATTTTTGCATCACTTATTATGCCTAGACATTTAAAATATAAGTGCTAGTATTTCCTGGCAGGAACTAAGCAGGGGCATTCGACTGAAAAAATAAAGTACTACAGGAAAAAGAGAGCAGATCAGCAAAACTCCTGATAATGTTCCTGTTTTTGGCTTGCCCCTTTAACCATGGAAGTCTCTGTCCTGGTCTCTAAATTAACAGACCAGCTTCTGATCCCCTTTTCTCCACTAGTATTCTGTCCATATCCTTATCTGCTGGGTCAGTTAATTACATAAAAAGTGACCCAGTAGTCTTATGTCACATAAAAAGGAAAAGGCTTCACCTGAATAAACTCTACAGTCCGTCACTTAGGAATACTACAAAGATCCTGTAGGTTTTTCATTGATGGGAGATTTCTTTGCAATCTTCTGCAAAAGACTTCTGTAGAAAGACACAGTGGTGGGCTAACTAAGCTGGGGAGCTAGATTCAAAAGGTAAGGGCTAAAACCCATGTAGCATAAATCTCCAGTTATAATATTCTTTCTGCTACTATGTGTATAACTGTGTATTCAAGTCTTTGTTTTTTGTTATAAATTTATAATTATATTCATAGTCATAAATATAAAATATGATAACTATCACTACTAATTTTGCCTAAATGCAGGCTTCCAAGTTCAGGTATGAAAGTCAAAGTAAGTCCCTCCAATGTTAAGCCTGGGAACTGATCTTACTAAGAGATCTTATTTTATTTGTTAGCACTAAAGCCTGATGCTTATTTGTTAGTACTAAAAAGAATCATCTCAACCACTTCTAGTGACAGATGGGCAAACATTTCCACAATAACTTGGGAACAATTCCAAATGGAGAATGAAAAGAAAAACAAAACTAGAGTTCACTACTCATTCCTCAAGCACTTTTCAAAGTGATAGGTTCGAGGCCTCAGTGAATGAAGGATAAGTCGTCTAAAAATGTATAATTTTATTATAGCGCTTTCCAGACAGTATTGCTTTCCTCAACTTGGCTGTGCCATGCTCTTAGTCAGAAACTGGCTTATTTCTTTGTATTTCCAGCGTTTAACATTGCGTCCAATACTTTGCTGGTGCTCAAATGATTGAATGACTACTAAAATGCCCACCCACGAGGCAGGCCCTACACCTAGCACTGCAGGTCAGAAATTAAACAGATCCTGGAATGGCATGAACGCAGTCTGGCCGCTTCTCTTCCCCTCTATGTCCCAAACTACGAGCAGGGTGAGGAAAGTGCACTATCCATCTGAAAACCTCCCGATGTCCCGGCAGAATGAAACGGGCTGTCTGACCCGCCCAGGCTGCTTCAGTCCTCCAGGCACAGAACACGATTCTCTCCGCTTCCTTAGGCAGAGAGGACCCGGGTACTGTCCTTCCCTCCAAACCCAGCCCTGACAACGACCTCTCCCCAACCTGGCCCCACAAACGCTCCATTCCCCAACACAACCAAGCCTGGGCGCCCAGAGCTTCCGAGAGGGAAGGCGCCGCGGTGCACTGTGGGAGTAGTAGTTCCCCGGTGAGTTCCGCACGCCTACGGCCCTGCGGACGGAACTCCCGCTCCCAGAAGCCCCCGCGTGGGCGCCTCGCTCAGTCCGGCCACCTCACCTGTTCTATGGACGTAACTGTTTCCACCGAGTCGTCCTGCAACCGCTCTCGCGCGTGCTCGGGCCTCAGACTGTACAGCGGCTCTGACCAGACAGGGGAGGAAGATGGAGGGCAATAGTAGGTGAAGGAACTCGGAGAAGCCATGATCAGGAGAGCAGCAGGCGGTGTATAGGACGCCCTTCGTCAAACAACAACGCGCATTGAAACTCAAGCGGGCTAAGTAGCTACGGAGAGCGGGTAGAGTCAAAAAGACTTTGAACGCGAATCTCTCTCCACCCACCTACACATCTTCAGGGAGCGAGTTACTAGGATGCTGCCGCCCCCCATTGGGCAGAGGAGCTGCTGCAGGAGGCTCGGCTTCCTGGCGCGCAAGGAAGGAAGGAAGGAAGGATGTGTCTATCCATCTGGATTTCATTTCAGAGAGATGGTGTAGGACGCCTCGGTCCGTTATGCAAATTAACGCACGCACGCACACTTCAACGTTGTGCTAATTGTCACCTAATTGTAATGGCAGTAGTTCGCAGTTTCGGGTCCCCAAGAACCGTGAGTGGAACTGTAAAAACATTTTTGACAGCTCTCCTGACTCAGACACGCTATCGCTAATAGAATTACTGTGCACCTTTGCGTGCTGCGTGACCGCCGCCCAGGAGAAGCCTTCGGCTTCTCAACAAGGGAATTGCCTTCTCGGTACTCCCTGACGGAGGGAAGGGGCATTGTAGCCGTCTCCTGTCCCCCAGGGAGTTAGCATGCAGGAGCAGGAACTGAAGTGAAGCAGAAGGAAGAAGTATAAGGGCAACGACAAAGGAAATAGTCGTTTATTCAGCAGTTGTTTAGGGAACCCCTACTATACGTCACATGCTGTGCTAGGCTCTAGAAATACAGAAGTGAACAAAACAAACAAGGTCCCTGCCTTTGGGAACCTTACGGTCCAGTGGAATAGACAGAATTAATGAATGAACACAATAAATATATGAAGACTTGAGATAAATGGTATGAAAGAAAATAACAGGGTCTACGAGAGAGAGGAAAGGAGGAGGGGACTCATTAGATTGGGTGGTCAGGCCAAGCCTCTCCGAGGTCACTCCGAGACCCAAAGGATGACAAGGAGCCATCCACACGAACGATGTGAGGAAGAGCTCCACGAGAAGAAGGAACAAGTTTGAGAGAACATTGCTACAGATACACGTATGTATGTCTATTAATTCTGATGATTTAATCTGAAGGTGTTCAGAATAAATAAACTTCTCATTGAGTAGGGTTAATCATCACATATGCCTACATAAAAATGTTAAAGTTGTGATTTTAGGAAAATCCTGTCTTTGGACAAGGAATAGAAGAGAATCTCTTGCAGGGTCCTGAAAGGACTACATCAAAATTGTAATACCAAGAATTGGGGCAGAGGGACAGAAGATACCATAATAACAGGCTTTCCAGAGAGACTCGGACAATTTCCTGCTGAGAGTATCTTACTCTGTTCCCACTCAATTCCACATCACATGTCTTGAACCCAAGGAACTGTGCTGTGGTATTTCACAACCAACCATTCTCCTCTTACCCATCTCTGGTGTTAAATAGAAGCTCTCAGATTCTAAAGATGAGGCTGGGATGCCCTAAAGGCAGGTAAACACTATCACCATGTCCATTTTAGTGGTCCTGTTGCTGAGTTAAGTCCTGTAGGTGGCTGAATGTTTCTAAATCTGAGAATAAGTGACACTGTGTGGGTTAGGGTCATGGATATGACTGCACTGTACTTCCCTCTCTATTTGCATCTTATTGTCTTTCCCTTGGTTCTGTTTTAGAAAAAAAAAAGGTCTGATAAGGTCTGAGTCACATCTAAGGATTCTTTGTAAAGAGTTGCTTTGCTGGCTAGAAATTTAAGTTGAGCTACTGAAAGAGTAGCTGGAACAGTTTTCTAACAAGTTGTTATATCTGTTACAGGTGCACCTAAAGCAATTGCAAATTGTATTCAAGAAATAGAAATCCATTTCTGAAATGCAGTCTCTTCTGCATTGGGATCTGAAAGGCGCATGGCAAGAGTCTCCTGCAGGATACCGTCTATTCATTCAATAGGTATTTATTGAGTCCCCATTATGTGCTGAGCACTGAGCTAAGTGCTGAGGAGACATTGGTGAAAAAGCCAGACACAGTCTCAACCCTTAGAGGGTTCATGATTTACCAGAAGAAACAAGACATTAAACAATCATTACAAAATTGACTATTTCATTACAGTTGGGGGAAATGGCAGACCCATAGGCCATTGTGAGATTATATAACAGGGAAATTTATGGTATGGAAGATCAGGAAGGACTGATGTAAGGAAATGAGTTAATTAATGCAGGGTGAGGGGACATCCCAGGTGGAGGAAACCCAATGACAACCAAAGGTCAAGGGAAACAAGGAATGAAAAATATGAGGAGTTTGTACTCTGGGTAGCATTGAGAGGATTGCTTAGTCTTGGATCAGCAATGGCCCACCAGTTGTCCTTCCTCTGGGTTTGATAAAACCACTGGTTCAAGAAGCAGAATGGACATAAATATTGGCAGTATGGCAAAGAATGATATACTTACAGGAGAAAATAATGATAATAGCAACTCCAGCTTGGACTGCAGATGGTTTGGGTTTATTTTACTCAAATGCCTGGTATTTTTCTAAATTGAGCTGTGAGTCGTAATTGTTTCTTTAAAAATAATATAAAATGTGGATAGTACTATTTTGTACATTGAAGAGCAAGAAAACAAGAAAAAAAACTAATGACCTAAATGAACCACTAGAGGTCGCTCCTGACCCTAGAGTAAGCTTACAGAGTAGGCTTTAAAACTGCTCTCACTGCATTACTCACAGAAGCCCATATGTCGGCATGAATCGTTTCTTTTAATATCTTCTGAAAGTATATAATAATACACATCTTGTAAAGATTAGAAAATGGAAAGAACTCATCCATTATCCTGCTAGATAATTAATTTCCTCCCCACATTTACTCGTCTGCCAACATCTGTGGCCTCCTATTCTGTCCTCCCTGTCCCTCCTCTTTCTCTGGACAGAATTACTGCCCAGCTCTTACTGAGGGCCAGCCCCACCCCCTCCCCTCATGCACTACCCGTGGATGTTACTCCAGCAATTCTCCCTTGTCTCTCTTAAAATGTCAAGTACATTATCCCTGTACTTGGTTATGCCCATCACCCTCAAACAGGCTACTTCTCCATTCTTGGGGGGAAAAAAGACATTTTTAACCCTCTTGATTCCACCCTCCTTCAGCACTTTCCCATCACTCATTTCCTCCCAGTGTCTCCAATTCCTCTCCTCCAAATACCTCTTGAACCCATTCCCATCTGGCTTCCCCATCAGCTCTTGTCAAGTCCCTGTTAAACTCCATGTTGCTAAGTCCAAGGGCCAGTTCTCAGTCCTCATCTGTCTTCCTGCTAGATTTCCTAGCAATATTTGTTATTAGCAGTTCCCTTCTCTAGAAATATTTTCTTGTAGTGTCCAGCACTAGCCTTTGCTACTTCTTCATCTTCCTGACACCTTAACTTTGGAGAACCCCAGGGCTCTGTCTACACTCATCACCTGTGAGCTCAGTTAGTCCTGATGTTTTAAATACTACCGTTGGGTTGAAAACTCCTTCATTTATATCTCCAGCCTGGATCTCCTGAACTCTGAGTTCATATCTAATATCTAATATCCTGTTTGCATTTCCACTTACATGTCTAACAGGCAGCTCCACACCAGAGCTGCCAGCCTTCCCTTCCAAGCCTCTGCACTCAGTCTTCCCCATCTCAGTTGTGCTAACTCCATCCCTCCACTTGGAGTCCATCCCTGATGCCTCTCTTTCTCTCACTCCCTATAAATCTTGTTGAAGACATATCCAGAATCGGACCACTGCTTATTGATTCCACCGCTAGTGTCCTGGTCCAAGCCACCACCATGTTGCTTGGATTCTTACACTCATCTCTTAACTCCCTGTTTTCCGTGTTTCTGCTCTTGCCTCTCTGCAGCCAAATACAAGCTCAAAAGCCAGAATGAACCTTTTCAGTATGAGCAAAGTTACCCTTTTGCTCAAAGCCTTCTTCTCATCTCACTCAAAGTCAAAATCAAGGTCCTTAACCATGGCCTAGAAGGCCCCGACAACATGGCCTTTCCTCCTTGTACTCTCCCGCTTGCTCACACTGTCCCCCCACAGTGGCCTCATGCTGGCCTCAGAGTGCTTATGCTCGCTACCCCCTCCCTGCGATGCTCTGCCCTCAGGTACAGACAGGATTTGTCCACCCACTTCTTGAAGTCTGACTCAAGTCTTTAGCTTAATTCCTTTCCCTTCAGGCCTTTCCTGAGCTCCCCATACAAAGCTGAAATGCCACCATCTTGCACCAACACGCTGTCTTTACTTTTCTCCATTGCACTTATCACCAGCTGACAGACCTTACCTTTAATGTATTTATTTTATTTACCAAAATGTAAGCTCTCAGGGCAGAGATTTTTGTACTGGTCATTGCTTATTCTTTGGCACATAACAGGCATTGAGTAGGTTAAATGATGTGAGTGATTTGCAGTCATTGCAATACACGTTTTGAGTACTCATTTCTAGAACACACTGTAGAAGATGAAGACAACGAACATAATACTGGCCTTACCCGTCAGGAGCTCGCTAGCTAATAAAAACAGACACTGTATACATACAAAATAAATAAATGTATTTAAGTAAATATAAAATAAAATATTTAAATACATATAAACAAAATAAAACATATATACAAAATGCAGTGGGAGAATAGGAAAGGAGTAATTAATTTTAATCTATTTAATGAGAATAGCACCTTAATATGTAATATTTGTGCTTAGCAATACTTTCTTTTTTTAAAAAGATTTATTTATTTATTTCACAGAGGGAGAGAGCAAGGGACTGGGGGGAGGGGCAAAGACAGCGGGAGAGAGAGAATCTCAAGCAGACACAGGGCTAATTCCCACGACCCTGAGATCATGACCTGAGCCGAAACTGAGAGTCAGATGGTCAACTGACAACACCACCCAGGCGCCCATTTAGTAATACTTTCAACAGAATAAATATTCTCTGGTAATAATTTTTAAATGACTACATTAGAATTTGGAAACTGTGAAATTTTATTTTTTATTCTTATTTCCTGTAGCACACAAAAGGAAATATAAAAAGTTTCAAATCATTCAAAGAATAGTTTTCTGAATACATGATTTTATGGCACAGGGAACAACTGCACTTCTCAGAAATCAATAAATCATCAATCACACATACCTGCATTATTTTATTGTGTCATATATTGATATAAAATTTATCAAATTATATAGTATTCATTACAGATACTCCATTACTGAAAACCTGTCCAAAGTATTGACTCTTAGTCCCCTTTGATCATGGCAAGAACTATTTTACGAGCAGATACAAAATAGAAGCCAATTAAAGAGCACTGCTCCCAATGAGAAGGCTGAGAAATGATTTTAAAAACTGTTGAGAGACAATGTCAGGGGTACACACTCCAGAGCATCCCAGTGACTCTCAACCCAGGCTGTGCCTTTGAAAATACAGATTCTCCCAGGCACCAGCCCAGGCCCACCGAGTCAGAATCCCTGGGGCCAGAGACCCGGCACCTGCGTTTTTTAAAGCACCACACGTGATGCTCATACACAGGGTTGAGAGCTGCCAGGAATCTTTCTACGCAGCAGAAATGCTGGCTGTCCACCAGAGTTCTGTTCCCCTTCCAGAGCAGGGAGTCGCAGCTGGGCGCTGGTTGCCCAGCAGCGCCCTTGCGTTTAGGCAGGGCCTGGTGACTGAGCTCTGACCAGTGGACCACGGGCAAAAGTGGTTATCTACCAAATCCAGGCCTGGCCCTTCAAAACCTACTTGATCCTCTATTTCCTCTCTTCCCCTCTCCCCCAGCAGGATGTCAGTGCCCAGGGCAGCCCTCCACATTCAAAAGAACTTCATGCCCTGCGTTCTAAAAGTTCAAAATCTCAAGTAACAAAGAGATCTTCAGTGTTTTCTTCCACTGGACAAATGGCCATAATCCCTTTAGAGATTCCAAATTATTTTCTGGGCAAATATTGTGATCTCTTTCAAATGTGTATTATTACTACTTCAAATAGCCTTTTTGAAGTTTGCTAACTTACTTTTTTAAAGATTTTATTTATTTATTTGACAGAGAAAGAGAGAGAGAGCACGCACAAGCAGGGGGAGTAGCAGAGGGAGAGAGAGAAGCAGGCTTCCCGCTGAGCAGGGAGCCCGACATGGGGCTTGATCCCAGGACCCTGAGATCATGACCTGAGCTGAAGGCAGACGCTTAATGACTGAGCCACCTAGGCGCCCCGAAGTTTGCTAACTTAAGACTACAGGGTCAACTCTCCCCTCCCCTGTTGAGTTTCATCTTCCCTATAGAGTATCACGCCCCCCGCCCCCCCCCCCCACTGTGTACAAGGCAGTCTTAGAGGGGGGTCTCAGGGGTATAGTTAGAAAAAGAAAGCCTGTAACCTTGAAGTGTGAGGGACTGGAGGGTGGTATTTCCCAATCCTTGCTTGGTGGGCACTTTCCTTGATCCTTCCTGCAAAGCAGATCCTATAAAGAGCATGTCTTGCTTTTAAATTGAGTCCCACAGTGGAAGTCCTTATTGAAGACAGCAAAGCCTCTGCCACTCTGGGTGCCTAAATGACTTTGTAGCACAGAGCCACCCCCATTCCCACCTCCTTGCTGCCCAACACACTTTACATGAGAGGGAAGTCTATATGTGAGTGCCTGAGATTGAAGGGTTTATCTGTTAGAGTATCTAACATTGCCTTAACTAATACATATAATGAATGATTTTATTCCTACATAGATTCCTAAGTATGAGGTCCCCACCCCACCCCCCCAAACATAACTGTGACAGTAAAAGTCTGATATGACATACATTGCCTGGTTGGTGGTTACTAGTTATGTCTTCTCAACTCTAGTCTCATAAAGGGAAGAATCTTCTGAGGTTGTCCCATCATGAAATCCTCCCATCGACAGTCTAGACCACCTATTAGGAAGCCACAGGAAAGGTTTAACTTTTACATCCTATTCCAAGATAATGAAATCATTCCTAAAAACTATCTGTGCATAGGAAATATCTGATGAGGCTCCTGGATTTGTTCTTTATCATGGGTTGAATTGTGTCTCTCCCCCCTCCCCAATTCATACGTTGAAGTCCTAACCTCTAAAGCCTCAGAATGTGACTATTTGGGGAGATAGGAGCTTTAAAGAAGTAATTAAGGTAAAATGAGGTCATATGTTCGGGCCCTAATCCAATGTGACTGATGTCTTTGCAAGAAGAGGAGTAGGACACAGAAAGGCATAGAATGTGAATAGGAAGATGGCCAGGTGGAAGGAGAGAGGCTTCAGAAGAAACCAACCCTGCCAACACCTTGACCTTGGACTTCTAGCCTTGAGAACAGTGAGAAAATAAATTTCTATTGTTTAAGCCACCCATTATGTGGTACTTTGTGATGGCAGCCCAAGCTAATCCAGTCCTGAAGGTGGTGGCCAGGATACCAAGGACAACCTGAAGTGGTACTGTGGGTCCTTTTGTGTTAGCTTGACTTACCATCAGGATTGTTTCCTTTGGTCCCCAACCCCAAAATGCATGTGTCTCTGAGAACTTGCCTTCCCCCCCTCTTCCCTTGTCATTTCAGTCTTCCCCCCTTTCTCTATTTATTAGAGATAGAAAGGAAAAAGGATGGGGGCACCTGGCTGGCTCAGTAGGTAGAGCATGCAACTCTTGATCTCGGGGTGGTTAAGTTCAAGCCCCATGTTGGGTATAGAGATTACTTAAAAATAAAATCTTAAAAAAAAAGAAAGAGGATATGAATGGAGGATAATACTGAGATGATAGGGAGGGGGGTTCTGTCCTGTTTCTTCTAGTCCTGAAATAAGGTGGAACTCCTTCTACAAGGTGAGCATATCACTTATGTCAGTCAAGGTTGGAAACACAGGTGTGAGTCTGGAAGACACATAGAGTTTTGCTAATGAAGAGCCCCATGGTCCAGCTATGTTGGTCTCAGCAGTGGGCTGCCTATCAGCGCATCTCTCCCATTATTCAGCTTTGGCGATGGCAGATCCCACAATGGTGCTCCTGCTGGCTGCTTAAACAGGGAGCATGCTCTGTGTTTGGGCCGGGGCGGGGGAGGGGGGGTCGCAGGAAGCAGGGGCAGGCACTTGTCTCCCTGGTAAAAGAATGAGCATAACATAATTGAGAAACTGATTCTTGGAGGCTTCTTGTGGGAGAGACATCCAGCAACCATTCTTAGACGTCTCCCAGCTCTACTGAAACCTGTCCCAGTCCAAGTTGACCTCAACTGGGGAGGATGCCAGAATGTCCCACTGAGTGCTGATGTAAGGAGGTGGAATTAGGTATTTCATTTATAAAGTCCCTGGTTAAAGCAAACTGTGTTGTCTTCACTAGTTTATATAGTTCTTTTGCTAACACTGTCCCAAAATCATAGCTCTTCCATCTCATAGTGTGTGAAACACACACACACACACAGACATATTTCTGAAAGCAGCTGAGTCAGGATGTGAATGGACAATCTAGATGTCTAGCTTGGACTTCTAGATGATTCCCTTTTGCTTTTCTGTTTTTAAAACAATGTAAGCTACTGAATAAAGTATAATGAGATATCCTTAATTTTTTTATGAGTATTTATTTCCCCAGACTCATTTAGGAAACCTCACTTCTTTTCCTGTCTTGCCTAGGGAAAGCCATTTCCTTCAAAGTGAAGTTTCTTCTTGGACTAGGCACTTACCTCAGGTTGCATCTTCTTTCCTATTTCTTGGACAGAGGCAAACAGAGAGCCACTAAGGGTCCCACTAAGCAGGCCTGCAGAGAATATTTATCACTAAGATGCCAATCAACGGGAAGGCAGCTGCAGTGCCCAAAGCAGGTCAGGCTGAGTTGAACCTGCACTCCACACTGTGTGTGGTAGTGTGGATAAGAATCACAGCAGAATGGCTCGAGTTCCTGGAAAACATCCCTGACCATCTGTGGGATACACTTACCATCCATGTATGCATAGGGAAAACATTACATGGTTTCTGTCCCTCAGCACTTATTGAGTACTGTCAAGTGCTGTGCTAAGTCCTCTCCACACATTATATCATCTTTCCAACAATCCTGTGAAGATATCCCTATTTTACAGATGAGGAAACTGAGGCATGGAGGCATACAGTAACATGCTCAAGGTTGCACAGCCAGTGAGTGGAGGAGCTGTGGTTAGAACCCAGTGTGCCCAACTCCAGAGACCCCACCACGCACCTGAAACCCAGTGTGAATCCAGTGAAGAAAAATACACCTGGAAATCTTAAAAATGTTAATGGAATTCACAGGGTCCATTTTCTCAACTTTTCATATCATCAAAGTAGCTATCCGGTTCAAGAGTTTTTCCTCTTTATTATAAATTTAGACACATTGCCTAAAATACAACTGTTCAAATGAAGAAGATGGACTTACTGCTTTCCTTAACCTACTACTGAAAAATATATTCTCTATCCAATACTCAGATACACACTTTTCACCACTTTTTAAAGATCTAATGAGCTGGGCTTGTTCACGCCTAATACTGTTTTTAGGAATACACAATTTTCTAGACTCCAGAAAACACGCATGTGCCTCTCTCTGGTGCTAACACATTCAGTGGTAGTAAATTACGTCTTGAAAGAGGCCCATGCGTTCTTTGGTGTCATGGGTGCACACCAGCAGAAATACTTAGTGGTCTGAAATAATGGATTGGCATCCTGAACATCCTGGCATCTAAGCCGCCCAGACCCAAAACAGATACTTTTGCCTGTCTGAAGGATGGTGCATTCGGATATGTTTTTATGATCATCTGTGCTCTCACCCTAGTGGAGGAGATCAGCAGAAATTTTACCCGTTTAAATTAAAATTGGGATGAGGGGTTGGAGGAGGACAGACACAGTCACACAGGTTTATAGGCAAGCCAGATGGCAGAGAGGGAGAATTCTAGCAACACTCTCGAGTGTTCCTGGAGACAGCGACTTCAAGAACAGATGGGTGTTTGAAAGCAGACCCTGATCAAGGCCTTCCGACCTGGGGTGAGCCCAAGTGAGGACCAACTCTGGGAGGCCCGACCCGGCTCCCGCAGGGGCGGGGTGCCGGGGCAGGGTTAGCAGGGCCAGGATCCGGATGGGATCTGGGGAGAAGTGATGAGACCCGAAAGCCGAGTTTGGTAGAGGTGGGCCGGGTGGGAGCTCACCTCAACTCCCGCATTCAGAACGTCCGCACCGTTTCCCCGGGCTCGCGGGTCCGGCACACGGAGGTTGGGAGGGGCCCGGGTTCCAGCCCCGGACGCGCAACCTCGGGCCGGGGAGCGCGCCCGCCTCGCCCCCGCCCGGCCCCCGCCGTGGGGTCGCCGCGCTCCGGCGCGCGCTCCCCGCCCCCTCTCCCGGGACGCAGGCGGGCGGCGGCGGCGGCGGCGGCGGCGGCGCAGGGGAAGGGGCGGGCGGGGGCCGCCGGCGCTCTCTCCTCCCACCCGCGCTCCCGCCGCGCCGCGCTCCCCGGCCCCGAGCGAGCGGGCCGGCCCGGCTTCCTCCTCGCAGCCCGCGGCGTCCGCCGGCGGAGGCGCGCCGCGATGGCAGCGGCCGAGCGGGGCTGAGCCCGCCGCCCGCCCGCAGCCCCCCGGGCCGCGCCGGCCCCAGCCATGGCGAAGCAGTACGATGTGCTGTTCCGGCTGCTGCTGATCGGGGACTCCGGGGTGGGCAAGACCTGCCTGCTGTGCCGCTTCACCGACAACGAGTTCCACTCCTCGCACATCTCCACCATCGGTAAGGGGCGGTGGCCGGAGGGGCGCCCCACCCTCCCCACCGCCACAGCTGGCCCGCGCCCCCCCCCCCCGCCCCTGCCCCAGCCCGGGAGAACTGCCCGCCTCTCCGGCTGGAGGCGTTGGCGCGGGAGGCCAGGACCAGGGGAGAAATCCCGGTGAGGGGCCGCCGCCTGGGGACTTGAGAAGCGGGTCCTGGAGGTGGGGGCGTCCCTGCTGTGGTCCGTGATTAGGGATAGGTTCTGCGGCCTCGCACTGGGGAGCATGCCCATCGGAGCCGAGACCACCCGGGTGAGTCTAGGCCTGGGTACCCCGAGCTGGGCAGCGAGAATCCTAGCCACCGAAATGACTTCCCCACACCCCCAGGTGGAGAGGGGGAGGGGAAGTAAAGCCTGTGCTCCGGAAGAGGGGTTCAGGGTGGGGAGCCGCGTCACTGAGGCACTGGGTACCCTCAGTTCAGGGGTGACCCAATGTGGAGCCAGGAGGGGGAAGACAGGAGGAAGGGAGGGGCCAAAGGGATTGAGTTTCCAGAGCACAGTTGTGAAGGTAAGCCACAAGGTGGGACACCTGGAGGAGGGCAGAGACTCGGTGAGCGTGTTTGCGTGGGAAAGGGGCACTTACTAGCCACCTCCAGAAAAACAGTTGGCAAAAGGTTTGTTTTGAAGGAGGCTGAGGAGGATGGGGAATGTCAGGACTACTGTCCACACCTCGGGTCAGATGGCTGATAGGACCCACCTTCCAGTACATCGCTTTGATCTGGCAATGCTGGAGCCTGTGCTTTAGAGGGACAAGATCTCGTGGCTTCCCGGACTGGACTGTGATGCCATCTCTTGTTCTGGGAGGGCGTGGGTGGCCCCCCTCTGAGGGGGGGTTCTCCCCCTTGGGCCCTGAGGGGCCTCCTCCTCTGGGAGGTCTGAGCTGAGGGAATCCCACCACATCTAACAGCTTCCCCCACTGTTGCCCTGGAGGAGCCTCAGCCCGGCCCAGGTTCCCCCCACCCCACCGCCCCCAGCACTCAGCTCCCGCTCGAGGGTGGAAGCCTCCCTCCCAACACACCTTCCCTGCCAAGAGAGAAGAGGGAGCAGGTAGAGCCAGGAGGGACAGAGACCCGTGGTTAAGAGGCAGTCTGTGTTGTCACGTAGACCTGGAGACCTCACTTTGGGACAGTGTGACCTTGAATACCACTTAAGCTTTGGAGCTTGCATTTCTCATCTGTAGAATGGGAATAATAACAGTACTTACCTCCTGAGGTGCTGTAAGGATTAAATGAGATTATGTTTGTAAAAGCACTTAACACAAAGTTGGACACGTGTGAAGCTGGATAAATGCTAGTTATTATTGTTGTCATTGTCTTTGAGCTCCCAGGGTCTCATTCTCTCTTTGCTTCACTATCTTCAAGGGACTTAAGGTGAGAGAACAGATACATCCATCCATACAGGCTACTAGGAGTTCTGGAGCTCAGGAGGGGCCACTGCTTGGACGAGAGCTATCTATCTGGGAGGGATGGGCAGGGTACTGGCAGCCAAGGGAGGACTGCATGCCTCTAGGGAAGGCTCAGGGAAGAGGAGGCATTGGGGAGAGGCCTGGGAGTGAGCAGGGGAGGGGCTGAGGAACCAGATGGGATATGGGGACAGGTTGCTGGCTTGGGGACAAAGGGCAGCAGGTTAGCACTTAAGGGAACTTTCAGTGGCTATTTTATGGATGGGCTTGGCGCCAGGAACTGCTGCGGTATCACAGAGGGCTGTGGGCTGCTGGTGGTCCCCAGACTTTGCCTGATGAGCAGTTGTTTGCACGCTGGTGTTCTGGCCACATTTCAAGGCCAAGGAGTGACCTAGGTTTTTTCCCTGGAGCACTTTATTCATCCACCTCATTTCAGAGGCTCTTGGGCTCCTGCTCAGTGTTGTTAGGGGAGCTAGCCTCCCCTAGGAAATGTGTCCCCCTCTCCCACAGACAAATGAGGGAAGCGATGTTTCTGAAATCCCAAGATGGCCCTTCTGAGGCTTGTGTTTTCCTTAAGTCCCATGCCCTCAAATTGCTAACCACCAGCCCTTCTCCTTTTGTCTCTCCCACCTCGTCTTCTCCCTTTTTGGACACCTCCTTCCTGCCAAGGAGGCAAATGTGCAGTTTCCCCTCACAGGTCACAGGGACGTCCTCAGAGTCCCCCTGGGGCCGACGACTTTAGAGGCAGTGAGTCAGCGAACTGAGTGGGGGTCTCTCGATAGCACACTCCCCAGCCCATCCCCTCAAGGCCCTTGGTGTATTGACCTAAAACCTGAGCAGGGGCTTCCTCTGCTTCTGATGGTTGGGTCCACCTTTTCCCAGGACGCAGAGAACTGTTTAGGAGTTTGGGTTCCATGGGAAAGAAAGAAACCTGTCTTTCTTCCCACTAGCCTTTTCAAACCTGCCCACTGGGCTTCTTGACTGCGTTCTGTCCGACACTGCCTAAGGCACTTGTGATTCTATCTGGTCTTGGGCATGTTTTTCAGTAAGAACTACGATGTAGGGACAGAGCTGGATGGTCAAGGAAAGCTTTCCCTGCAGGGTTCCAGAGAGTTTCCCATGGAGTTGGAAAGGGCAGCCAGGAGGCTAATCAAGGAGCCAAGAAAATGGGTACTACCAATTCATAGTCATTAATTTATCCATTCAGAAAAAAATGCACAGGTCCTGTAGCTGGGCTCAGGGCTGAGACCTGGAGATTGCAAGATGAATAAGACACGTCGTCACCTCTCTCAAGCTGCTCCATGTCTCAGACACGTTCTTTTACCATGCTGGACACTGATCTAGGCACTTTTCCCGGAGCGACTTTGGTGAAATGGGGAAAACGAGGCATTTCACTAGTTATTGCCAAGACGGAGTTCAGATTCTTGGATCATGTTGATGTGACCTAGGCTGGCACCTTTGTGACTTACTATTGATGGCATTTGCTCTAAAAGCCCGTGACGTTCCAGAGAAGGGCCTGCCAGGAGCAGTGAGGAGACCTCCCAGGTCGGCTGAGGCACTGACTGCCCCTCTTGTTTTTAGTCCTCAGGTAGACAGGTGGCCGTGGGCTGGATCTGTGCCACAAGCCAGACTTCCCCACGTGGCTGTGCCGACCCGGACGGGGGTCGTGTGCAGGTGGGCAGCCCGTGCCTTAATGGCCTTTGCTGACTCCTCACCTGTTAAACTAATTAAGGATTCACTACAAAGCACTGTGCCAGGCATTTTAGCGACCTATTCAGGCCACCTTTTCCTGCACACAAGCAAAAAGAGCTAAGGCCACAACAAGATCTGGAAGCACTTGGTGAAGCACTCCTCACATGTGGGGAATCAATCAGGATCGTTGTTACTGTTACAGAGCTCTTGGGGGGCATTACCAGCAGCTAAATAAGGATGCCAGGGTGCAGGAGGCAGCCAGTGACCGGGGAGGGGACCGAGAGTGCTGTTGCTGTGACAAAGGGCTAGAGGAGGCCAGCCTGACTAGAAGTGGCAAGGAAGGCTCTAGAAGGAAGGGAAGCTAAGGGGAGGCCTTGCAGTGTGGGCTGCTTTTCCGTTCCTGGAGGGGAAGGAGCAGATGGGGTAACAGGAGCAGAGACGACAGAGGTGGGAATCCAGGGGGCGTTCCTGGGATTCTGGGCAGTCTGGCTAGAACAGAAGGGAGTTTTTAGGGGAAGAGTGAGAACATTCCTCTGTTTCTCTCTCTGTGTTTCCCAAACGCTACTTTAAGGGCGTGAGGGTAAAACCAAATCTTAGTCCTCTTCATTTTCATCGTCCTGGTATAGGGCCAGGCTCGAGCTTCATACGTGTTGTTGAATTAATGGATGAATGAGGGCAGAGGGCATTGAGGGCCTGGCTAAGGAGGTGGGCCTTGGGCCTCCGCAGTGGAATAGAAGGTTTCTGGGCTGGGGAATGACATGGTGACAGTGGCACTTAGGGTCCTGGCTGGGAGTGGGAGTTAAGACCCGCAGCAGGGAGACCAGTCAAGGACTGGGGTAGCAGCTCAGTTCTCTCTGCCATACACCCCTCCTGTGGCCGCCACACCAAACTCCACAGCGGCCCCGATTCTCCTTTCCCTCCAGGAAGTGGAGAGCCGTTCGAAACCAGTCAAGCTGGCAACTTCTGAAAGGGCCTCATGTGTCCTGGGCTGCCTGCCCTGGCAGGGAGACCGTGTCCCAGCCTAAGGGACATCTACATGCAGGGGGCCTTTGGTTCGCTTTCTGCACGGTGGCCAGGAATGTCATGTGAGCCACTCATGAAGCTGAAGGAACACCATCCTTGCTCTTCCCGGAGTACATGTGTCACATGGCCTCCAGACCTTCTTGTTTTAAAGGCCACCTGGGTTCCATCCAAGGTGGTTGCCAGGTGATTTTCTGGTTTGACCGGTTGAACCACCGCTGTGGCTTCAGGGCTGCTTCCTGGGACTGGCTTTGCTGCTGCCAGATCCCCTTTCTCCGGAAAGTTCTGTCTGAGCTGGCTTGGGCTGCCTGGGGCTAGGGCCTTGGGTGACTGAGGGGCAGGGTCAGAGCCAGGGAAGGCCCCGGGGGCGTGGATCCTCCTGCTTGGGCTGTGCACGCTGCGGGCACAGGGTGCCTCACTGCAGGAAGGGGAGAAGCCGTGGGGAGAATGGAAAGAGTGCAGACTTGCACGAGATCCCCCATGGCCCTACCCGTCTCTGCCACCCTCAGACGCTTATTAACAGCTCTTTCCTTAGTCTCCACATCTGTAAACTGAAGAGGGTAACAGACTCTTTCTTAAAGGTCGTTGTGAAGATTACAGAGGCTAATGGATGCAAAGCGCTTGGCCGAGCCCTCAAATGAAATGATATGAAATGAAATGGTAGCCGCTGTGATTCTATTATTATGACCATTCTTGTTCTTATTATTTGTTATTCCTAGCTCATAAGAAAGTTGTAGAGATTAATATACTGTCAGTAACGCGTTTTGAGGCCAATCATTCATGCATTCAGTGATTTGGGCACTATTTACTGAACACCCACTGCGCTAGGTACCTGTGAGGAGCCGGGGATCCAGCAGTGAACCAACAGGAGTCAGGGCACCAGCTCCCCTCTGGGGGTCACAGGAGTAGGCTGCGGGTTTCATGTCCGATTCTGTGCCAGGTCCCCACCCTTGCCCCAGCAGTGCGAGGCTCGGGGACGGAAGAGTGAGGTGGGGAGGAGGTGGGGAGACAGGTGGCCTGAGAGGATAGGACAGGGGGCTGTGTCTGGTGTCACCCTGCCTCAGGCCCCCATTCCGCACACCCCACGCCCCAAGGATGTGATCCCTGAGAACAGCTCTGAAACCCTCGGGCGCTTTCATTTCAGCTGCTCTGCACACCTGTGCCGCCTTCCCGGCTCCGCACAACCACCCCCGGCTTGGAGGGCCCGGATTCCTGCCCCTTCCCCCCTCCTCCCATTCTCCTCCTGTTCTCCTCCCCTCCTCCCCCGCTCCCCAGACATCTTGGTGATGAGCTTTATAGCACGAAAGTCGATATTTGGCCATTACCCTTCTACCCTGATTGCCAGTTCTTCTCAGAGGGCCTTCTTCTGTAATCTAATATTTGTGCCTGTTTTCCTTGTAAAACTGCCAATTTTCTGCACAGGCGTGTGACCTCTCCTTGGCTCTCCTGCCTGGGCAGTGTGCTTTGTCGGGGGCCACGAAGCTTCCTGGACATTTCATTCCTCCCACTGAGGAAGAGAGGATTCATCATCAGCCTGGTTTTATAACAGGGGAAACAAAGGCCCCAAGAACACTGAGCTCACATCTTGCGTGCAGTTGGCCCAGACTTGAACCACCTCCTCTGCAGTTTCTCCAGACCGGCTTGGGGCATGCCCTTGCTCATCCCAGAAGACCCTTCCACAGGCTGCCAAGCGAACCTCTCTCCGGTGCACCAAGGGCTCTGGGACGGAGGGACGTTTGTGCCTCTGCTGTCGGCCAAGTCTGCCTCCTTGACATGACCCGCTGGGGAACCGTCAGGGGCTAGGTTGGGGAGTCTGTCTGGGGGACCTTGGAGGGTGAGATCTGAGTGTTGCCCTCCCATATCACTATTTTGAGAACATATTTACTGAGAACTCGGTGACTGGGGCCCCATAATCTGAAGAGAAGGCTGACAGTTGGCTTCAAAATGTGGGTCATTCCCCGATCACTCTCAAAGGTTTTTCCCACTGATCTTTTCTCCTGGGATGTACTGACTTCATTCATTCACTCATTTATTCTCTCACTCACCCACACATCCATTTTTTCTTTCCTTTATTCCATTTTGTTGAATAATATGTATGATTATATCTGCCTTCTGCCAGGCAATGGGGATGTGAAATGAATAAGATGCTGTTTTGCCGTCAGGGAGCTCGTGGTGCAGACAGTTGGGAAGTCAGGCATCCAGACGAGCAGAACAGGATGCAAAAGCAATGTCAGGATGCTTGGTGAGAAACTCCTCCTGGTTGGTTGGTGAAGGCTTCACAGAAGGAGTGACACTGGGGTGGGTCCTCAGGGGGCAAAGGGTGGGGGAGGAGGTGCTGTGGAGAACACCTCATAATTTGGGGCTTCTACTCTTCTGCCTGGCTGGGCCAGCTGGTAGGGGCGGGCCGTGGTCGTACCAGCTTTTGTTCAACTAGATCCTTGCTAAGAGTTAGCTTTTTGGCTCTGTGTGAAGGCAGCCACATCTGGAGGCCCTGCCCCCTACAAGCCGCTTGCTCCTGAGGCTCCCAACCCCAGTCTTTTTCTCTGGGAAGCTCTGCTGCCTGTCAACGTGGCCCTGCCTAGGAAGAGGCTCAGGAGGAGGGCGGAGGGGTGGGTGGTCAGTAGCTTGGCAGGTCTTGGCTGCCTCGGTGGTGCCCACTGACCACTCAGTAGCAGGCTCGGGGAGGCAAGGCCCGGGTCAGGGGTCTGCCAGAGGGGAGCAGGCCAGGGTTAGCTGGAGTGCACGGCACGTGTCCCAGAGGCCCTATGTAGGTTTGCGCACGTGGCAGTGGGAAGGGCAAGGGGAAGGGAACTGGCGTGCCCTGAGTACCTACTCAGTGTACCTACTATGTGCACAGGAACAGTTGTGCTTTACACATATGAGCCATTCAGTATAGAGATCCTATCATGAAGTGGGGGGCAAGGAGTCCCCAAGTTGGCCCCAAGTTTGAGAAGTTTCTGGTACATTCTTAAGGTTAGATCCTCCAAACAAGTGTATGTGTATGTATATGTGTATATATGTATGTGTATGTGTATATGTATATGTAAGTGTATGTGTATATGTATGTGTATATGTAAGTGTATGTGTATATGTATGTGTATATGTAAGTGTATGTGTATATGTATATGTAAGTGTATGTGTATATGTGTGTATATGTAAGTGTATGTGTATATGTATGTGTATGTGTATATGTAAGTGTATGTGTATATGTAAGTGTATGTGTATATGTATATGTAAGTGTATGTGTATATGTAGGTGTGTGTGTATATGCAAGTGTATGTGTATATGCAGG